>NC_080783.1:61782351-62082351 GCF_028018385.1 Neofelis nebulosa
CCTTCCTCTCCTAATCTGCAGCCGGGAAGAAAGTTCAGAGGAAGGCCTCGCCTAAAGAGCGTTTCGGCACCCCTGATTGCGCAGGCTCCGTCCACGGGGGGCAAATTTCGGGGCCAGGGACGCTCCGCACTCCGCCCTCCCTCCTCCGCTCCGCTTTCTGGCGTCACGCGGCTGCCTCACGTGCGCCCCGCGCCCCTCGCAGCAAAGAGTTAACCAAGTGGGGCCCGCGCGCCGGGCCACCCGCTCCGCCGCAGCCGTGCCCAGCCGCCCCCCGCGAAGCATCTCGTGGCGGTGCCCGCGCCTCGCGCGCCGCCGCCGCGCCGCCCCTCCCCGCTCGCCCACGTCGGCCCGGGGCAGGCTCCGCGCGCCCGCGGCTCCCGGCTCCGTCCCGCCGCCACGCCCGGCCGTCTCCGCGCCCCGGCCCCCGGCCCCCCGCGCTCGCCGAGCTCCCCCTCGCACCCCCTCGCTCGCCCACGTCAGCCGCACTCGGCTGGGATCGGTCGGGGAGCCCGGCCGGCGCGTCCCTCCCCGCTGCCTCCCAGGAGGTGCCCAGTACCGATGCCCTGGATGAAGACGAAGCCAGTGACCACGAGCACCGGGTGCCAGTTAAACTCGAGCGCGGTCCCATCCCAGCCGAGTCCCTCCCGGTAGTGGAGGACCCAGATGAGGGTGAAGAGCACGGACAGGAAGCCGACGAGCAGCGCCGACACCAGCAGCCCCAGAAAGCCCCTGTAGCCGTCCATGGCCATCAGAGCCCCATACTCCGCGCCTCGGCAGCGACAGAAATTCTGCCAGGCGGCGGCGGCGGCCTCCGGGCACTCCTGGGAGCCGTCTCCGCCCGGGAGGAGGGGCTTCCTCGCGGGCCTGCGGGAGTGTGGGGCCTCCAGAGGGTGGGCAGCTCGCGCTCAGAAACCCGCCCCACCCCCGAGATCTCGGGCCGCCCCCTGGCCCAGCATCCGGTAACCGATCCAGTTCGTTGTTGAGAGCGAGACAGCGCGGAGGTTTCCATGCCCGCCGCTTGCTTTTGACTCTGCCCTCGTCTCTTATTTGTGGGGAGACGAAGGCAGTGGTGCTCGCTCTAGGTTATGAGAAGAGATGGGACTGTGTGTCGATGTGGATTAAGGAAGCCTCCAGAGCCCCAGCCCTGAGGATTGGCCGTCTTCGATGCCAGGAATGCGCCAAGGAGGCCCTACCTAGCAAAGCAAACTACTCGCGGTTTGAGCTTTCGACAGGGAAGACAGACATCGTCTGGACCCTGGACTTGCCTATATAGTGTGAGAAATAGTGGATCTTAAATGCGCTCACCTGCACAAACCTATTTGTAACAAAGCCCCGCTTTGATGAAGTGAAGCTTCTTCTTCACTCTTTTGCCCTCTTTCCAGCATCATTGTCACCCTTCTCCATTAGACAAGGGACGTGGTGTTGTCATCTGCTGCTGTTAAAGAAAACGTGGCTCTGGCTGTTAGGGCTTCTAGAATGCATTCGGGAACGTTCACTTCTAGCCGTCGCCTGTAGTTCATCTCCAAGGACTGGTTTACCGTATTGTGTCGTTGTACCATTTTGAAAGCCCTGAGAATGTGCAGGTGCTGTATGGAAGTCCTTTACAACAGAAAAGACCAGTTTTCAGCCCAGGAAGTTGGAGTGTCAAGCCCTGGTCGTAGGGCAGGATCAAGGGTTAAGAGTAGGAGGCTGCAGACTTCACCTAGGTCATCATTTTTCCCTTGGTGGAGAAAGAGAGGGAGAATAAGCAAATGGAAAAGAAGGACGCCTCCCCGCAGGGCAAGGTTTTCGAATGGTCTGGCCCAACCTAACCCTCCATTCATCCTTTCACACCCTTACCCCCCTGATGTCCATGGTTGTAAACTTCTCACCCAGATGACCACTCTATCCACATGCTCGCTTCTAAATTTTCCTGACTCCCATCTCCACCAAGAACCTTCCCTGAATCTGCTCCTCCCTCTGTTTTATGCCTCCACCCACTCACCTCCCCATCCAATGCCTGGCTGCATCATTTATCAAGATGTGATATAAACATCTGTTCCTGTGGCTGTCTCCGCTCCCCAAACTGCCCTCTTGAGAGTATTGTCTAATTTATCATTATATTCTTCCTTGGCATGTAATACTCAGTAAAGTTTGTTGGGGAGATGAATCAAACTGAGTGTGCCAGGGTCCTGGCAAGAAACAGGTGGTACACTCCAACTGGGCAATTTAGCAATGAACAGGACTATTTACAAAGTTGTGGGCTGGGTGTGGGAAACCACAAGGATTTTGCAGTGCCCAGGCCTGAAGGAAAGAGGGTTACTGGAATCCAGAGACAGAGCTATATAAAGAGGGCAGTATGACTGAGGTTATGGCCTTGAGTTGAGGGACACAGCCAGCCTGCAGCAACCCCACAAGGAGAATGAGAGGCAAGATGAATATTCCAGCTGTACTTTCTTCCTCTCCAGTCTCCTGTCCAGAGTCCCAAATGGCTGACCCTAACCAGAAGCCAGAGGATAACTGATCTAGTCCGTAAGGGTTAGCTTCTCAGGACATACAACAGAGGGGGAAAAGGTGCAAGTAAACCTGTAGGAATAAACAAACTATCACCAAATCTTCCAGTTTTATTTTTTCAGATTTTTTTGGTTCCTGGGTGCTGCAAACGTTTCCTGTTTAACTTTATACTGCTTCTCTTCCTTTGTGATCTTTAACTAGCAGTTCCTTAACAATGTCCTTGTGTCCCTATTCTTCTTCCTTAAAGTGTCTACTCCTTGTTCCCAGTTAACTTCACCCCTTTAACTCGGCATCTGCACTTCACTCATGAGTTAATTTTTCTCCACAGAAGCAGAAAATAAGAATCTCTGGGATTCCAGGGGTGCCTGGGTTGCTCAGCTGGTTAAGTGTCTGACCCTTGATCTCAGCTCAGGTCTTGATCTCAGGGTCGTGAGTTCAAGCATTGGGCTCCACTTTGGGTTCTATGCGGGGCATGGAACCTATAGAGAAGGAGAAGGAAAAGAAGAAGAATCATCTGGGGGATTCCAGATTCCATTTAACAAAACTTCTCAGGAGAATGAAAACATGGCCAAATGGTATGGATCGTATTCAATCATCTTGAAGTTAGAAGCTAAACTGAGAGACTTTCAAACTTCTCAAAAGTTCAGAAAGAACAGAAAACCAATGAATCATGGAAGCAGTGATTAGTAAAAGTGTATTTATTGCACACACACCAAAAAGACAGTTTGTAAACTAGGAGCATTCAACCCAAAACATGGAATGAGGTTCAGGAGTATAGGTGTATTGTTATAAAGCAGCTTATATATGGGGCGCCTGGGTGGCTTGGTCAGTTGAGCGTCCGACTTCGGCTCAGGTCATGATCTCACGGTCCGTGAGTTCGAGCCCCGCGTCGGGCTCTGTACTGACGGCTCAGAGCCTGGAGCCTGTTTCAGATTCTGTGTCTCCCTCTCTCTCTGCTCCTCCCCTATTCATGCTCTGTCTCTCTCTGTCTCAAAAATAAATAAACGTTAAAAAAATTAAAAAAAAATAAAGCAGCTTATATAGTTAGATAACAGTGATTGTTTACTTTTCACAGTGATTGGTTGTATTTCTTCAAATTTATTTATTCTGAGAGAGAGGGAGGGAGGGGCAGAGGGAGAGAATCCCAAACAGGCTCCACGCTCAGCTCAGAGACCCATTTGGGGCTTGATCTCAGGGCCGCGTGATCACAACCTGAGCCAACATCAAGAGTTGGACACTTAACAGACTAAGCCACACAGGCACTCCACAGTGATTGGTTTTAATATTAGAATTTTCTTAAAAGATAGGGAATTGATTAGTAGTTATATCGATCTTAGGAAACGGTTCAAGTTTTGCTTATGATTTCCAGAGGCATAAGCAAGAAATGACTTCGGCAAGTCAGTCTTGCAAAATGAGCTAAATTAAGCTTTGCCTGTATAATTAAACGGGTTTTGTTTGCTCGGGGAATTTTCGAGCTTGGTCTTTGTCTCTTAACATCCTTTAAAGACCTAACTTTGATAAAACTTGTCACTTGAAAGAAGAACATTTTTAATAAATATTGTTGTGGCTTAGTATTAACTTTTTAAAACAAGAGTTGTTCAATACTAGAAGTTCCCCTTGTGAGATGGTAAACAATTGGTCACCAAAGTCTGACTGGATAACTTGTCAGCAATGCTCTCAAGGGGATTTCTGATGTGTGTAGGGGGAGAAGGGAGGGTGGGCAATGAACACGATAGCCTTCCTAAAAACCTGTGATGCTGCAAACACGTACATATTGACAGATTTTGTTTTGTTTTGTTTTGTTTTGTTTGTCCCTGACAAACATAGAATTCAGAGTAAGGAGATAGGATGTGAAGGGGTGAGGAAAGGAAATCCAAACCCCATCCGTCATGAGATTAGGAACCAGGTGTTCTATATGCCATTTATCTACTGAATTTCCATGAGGTAACGTTGCATTTCTCTTGGTGCATACAGAAGTCCATTATACTGATGTCAAGTATAATAAGTTGTGCATAGTGGTTTGCCTTGTTGGATAAGTGGACTGTTTTTTTTAATTCAAATATTGACTGTGTGTTGGGGACTCTGCCCCTCCATTCTCCATCCTTCCTTGGCTTGCCTTCTGCCCTGGCAGGCTCCTTGCCCATTGGCTTCCAATTGTCTGTGGCCAGTACACTGAGGGAGATTAGAGGGCAGGAAGAAAGAGAGGTCAACCTACTTATCCATCTGTGCCCCTTTGCTAGGCCATGGTTTTTGCAGTGGTCGCATTCCTTTGCCACAACGATGTTTGAGTGGCCCCTCTTCCATAGCTATAGCTCTCCCAGAGTTCAGTAACACCATGCCTCCTAGCGTATATAGGGCCTGTATGTGGTGCTGAGCACCCCCTTGCTTGTCCCTTGTTTTCACCATTCTTTGTTGGGTTTTCTTAAGTCCGTTTGCACCTCTCTAACTACTCCCTTTATTACACTATCTTCAGTTAAACCTTTGTGCAAACCCACTGTTCCCTGCAGGACCCTGACAGAGACAAGTAGAAAAATTACCTCACCTAATACTACTCTTCCCCTAGCCCCACCTAACTGCCTGTGCCTTTTTAGGACATATTATGAAAAGAGGAATATATGAAACAAGAAAAAAACCACAAGTAGGAGAAATGAGCTCACACATCTTCCTGTTCTCCCTTCTACTGGACAGGAGATTTGGGGATCAGAAAGCTGTCCCAGTGACTCACAGCTGACACCATGACGCATGATGTAAACCAAGCTCAAGCAGTGGTCACAGTGTCCTAGCAAAATAAAGCAGAGTTTAGGACTTTGAAAAGAACAAAAACCCATGTTAATGGGTGGAATATACTTCCTTATGTGAGGCTAGACTGTGCCGTCTTTGGGGAAAAAATAAATGTGTGCTTTGCTGAGGTGTTTCTCCTTTGAGGGAACTGGTGAGGAGATTATCTCCAGCTCTGGCTGTGGGGAGACTAGCTGTGCAATCAGCCTCTACTGCCTCCCTAACTCAAGAGACTCTCTGAGTCTACCTGCCCCAAGAGGGCAGGGCTGGAGTAAGAATAGACTTCATTTCAGGAACCCCAGTTTGGGAAGAGGTAGAAAGTAACTCTCTTCCTGAGGGAGCAGAATGGTACACCAGCCTGGGAGGCAAACACAAGAAGAGGAAGGTGTCTGGGGAGAACAGAAGAAGAGAGAAAATCACCTAAACAGGTGCCCAAGCCAAAGGCTTAACTCAGTAGGGCCTCTTCCCCGTGGGACATAGAGGGGAGGGGGTTAGATCAAGGCATTAGTTTTGTTCACCCATGCCACACTGCTCTGTAAGATCTAACTGACCCTTCATTTACTTTTTAAAATTGCTTCCATCATCATCATGAGAGTTTGGTGAGGCAGGAAGCACTTGCGAAAAGGATTGATAACTCTTCCTAATCATTTAATCATCTGGCGAAATAAAATTACCATGGCCCTACTCTGGGCCTATCTCCTCAGCCCACACATTAGCAGGTGGAGTTTTGTCCAGGCAGAAGAGATACAGGATTCAATTCTTTGATTCCCCGATTCTTATCTACCACCTTTATAGGTTAGCAGGAACTAACCAGCTGAAGAAGAAAAGAATGGGGTTTGATCATACCTAGGTTCAATTTATTTTTTATGTTTTTTAAAGTTTGTTTATTTTGAGAGAAACAGAGACAGTACAAGCAGGGGAGGGGAAGAGAGAGAGGGAGAGAGAGAAAATCCCAAGCCAGGGTCCACCCTGCCAGCTATTGAGCCCGATGCAGGGCTTGAACTCACAAACCATGAGATTAACCAAGAGTTGGACGCTTAACTGACTGAGCCACCCAGGTGCCCCAGTTCAATTTACTTTAGAGCCCTCCCCACCCCACACACTTATAAACCCTAGATTAAACTATAAACTCCTTGGAGGTGATGATTTGGTCTACCTTATTTGCTGCTGCTCTAATTTTAGGGTGTGTATTCTAAAAATGTGTTGAGATGTGTTGTGTGAGTACGAGACACAGACATGAAAAGGACTGTCATGAAGGAAGAAGTTACTTTTTTATATTCATGGTCCCCTACGGACAGGAGGCACAGCAAGTATGCCCTTCAAGGCCACGCAGGGCCACACAGGGAAGCACCCACACAAGAGGAGTCTTCATTGTGGTTTTCCAGGGAACAAATGGACAAGGCAAGATCGGCAAGTGGAACACACTTATGATTGGATAGTTTGAAGAATTTCCATGGGCTCTGGTTTATAGGGGTGGCCCCCAGTTGGTCTGGTACCTGGCCCTGTAGTCATTAGGGTAGGGGATAGTGCCCAGACAGTACTGGGAATTGGATAAAAAGAGCTGGATAGGGGAAAGGACTCTGAAGTAGATGATCTGCATATCAGAGGCATGCTGGCAGGCAAATCGTTATCTCTAGGAATTAGTTAACCCTGAGAGGGGCAGTCCCCGGGTCCACAAGGCCCCAAATGCCAGAGCAGCAAGAATATGGAAAAGGGGGTGCCTGGGTGCCTCAGTTGGTTGAGCATCCTGACTCTTGATTTCGGCTCAGGTTGTGATCCCAGGGTCATGAGATTGAGCCCCTTTCTTGCCTGTTCTTTCTAGCACCCACATTTTGTACAAGAAGGTCCAATACGCAAATATTTGGCTGAATAAACTATCTGCAAACAACTTAAACTGACCTCACTGGATCTCGGGAAGAGACTAGAATTCCTGTTAGAAGTTCTTTTGAAAGAGAAACGCAAATGGCGTAAGTCCAAATTTTATTTTTGCTCCAAAATAATTTAGTTTGGCGTCTGTCATTGATATGTTGCCTCCAAGACTAGATCCTTGAGATTCCAGTCAACAGGAAGCAGTTTGAAATGAGGAAGTATTCATTGCTCTGGGGCCTCAATCTGCTACTGGCTTGCTATGTAATCAGACAGTTTACAGGGGCCCAAAACCAGGCTGCAGTGACAGGACGGCTTGGAACTAGATCCAGGTTCTTGATCTGGTCCGTGGGTAGACTCTGGATGGGGGGGCGTGGCGGGGGTGGGGCACTGCATCTTTATTTCCTTAAGTTATAACTGAAATTTAACAATTTCTTTAATTATGAATGCAGACAACAAACGCCACTGGTATTTATAGTGGCTAATACTCTTTCACCAATAAAAACCACTGATATTTTTATGCCTTAAGAGTTGTTACAGGAGGGCGCCTGGGTGCTCAGTCGGTTGAGCACCGACTCTTGATGTCGGCCCAGGTCATGATCCCGGGTTATAGGATTGAGCCCCATGTTGGGCTCTGTGCTGAGCGTGGGGCCTGTTTGAGATTCTCTCCCTCTGCCTTTCTCCCCTGTTTATGCTCTCTCTTTCTCTAAAAAAAGAAAGAAAGAAAGAAAGAAAGAAAGAAAGAAAGAAAGAAAGAAAGAAAGAAAGAAAGAGAAAGAAAGAGAAAAAGAAAAAAAAGAAAAAGACTTGTTAAGGATATCTCAATATATCATTTATGGTCAGCATTTTTCAGCAGTTATTAGCAGATCTTATTAATGCATCAATAACAAAGCACGTATGCTATTATATTAGAATTTTCTTTTAAATTCTCATAACTCTGTTTTAACATAATTGGTTTTATTTGTAAACATATTTTTAAAATTTTATATATTTTAAAACAATATTCATGGGAGAGGTCCATAGGTTTTATTTAGCCTGCCGAAGGAGTCCCTGGCACACAAAAGTTTGAGAATGCCTGAGTAAAATGACCTCTAAGGCTTATTTTTCCTTTTAAATCTGTACTTTCAACACTTGTACCCAGAAATCAAGGGGGGGGGGTGGGGAGCTATGAACTAAATCCAGCTCACATCTTACAAAGTGCAGTCACCATCCTGCTGTGATAGGAATGTAAAAAACAACACTTGAAGAACTTGATACATCTCTTGGAAAACCAACCTAGAAAAACCTTGTATCCTCTTTATCCAGAGCTATTGTTAAATGCTGAATTGTCCTGAGTGTCATACTTCCTCAAGGATAAAAGCCTGTCTGTCCCTTGATTGTTTAATCTTTATTTACTGACGATCTGGTAGGTGTATTCTATAAGCATAGCCAGGCCAGGCAAGAGTGTCAAACAGAACGTTTTTGTCATGGGTGTCTTGTTGCCCCCTCCTCCTCCCCTCTCTTGGCTGTTCTTCCCAGAACCCACATTTTGTACGAGAACGTCCAACACTCAGACCTTCCTACCACCATCATGGTCCCCGGATGGAGATTCAACCTTCCTTCACCGTCTATCAATATGGAATAATTGTAGGTCTCTTTCACGGTAAGTATTAATGGTTGATGATCATACTGACATCATGAGAATTACTAACGCTTATTGACAATTTAGTATGCTCCAGGCACAGTTCTATGAGCTTTCCGTGTATTAAATAATTTGATTCTTACAACAACCTCATTTTACAGATGGGGAAACTGAGCTGTGCAGCAGTCAATTTGTCCAAGTTCCCATAGTAAGGAGGTAGTGGGAGGTAGCGGTATTGGGATCCAAACTCAAGTATTTTGGCTCCAGACCTGCACTCGTCGATACTGTGCTAAACTGCCATGATTTATTTAACAAATTCCCTATTTGTTGAATTGGCATTTATATTGTTTACAGTTTTTCACTACTAGAAAATTGCCTTCATAAATGTCTTTATATATAGATAATTTTACATTTCTGGTTGTTTCTTTAGGGTAAATTCCTAAAAGTGAATCTATCACATTATTTTTTTTAACCAAATTGCTTAATTATCCTACAAAAGATTGTAGCGATTTCACCAGAACTGTATGATCATGTTCCTTCACATCATTGCCAATGAAGAATATTATTGTTCTATATTTAAAAAATTGTTTTAAATTTATTTTGGAGAGAGAGAGAGTGAGAGCGAGAGAGCAGTCTTTTGAGGTTGTCTTCCCTTATTAGACCCTACATGGGTCCATTCTACCCCCTGAGAAATCCACTCATTTCTCTCCATCTTTTCTGGTGCTGCTTAATTCCAGCAACCCTGTTATGAAACCTAGATGAGCAAACAACCACCCAACAGGTTTTCTTGGCTTCTACTCTTGCCACACCTCCCCCAGGCCACACATTTCCCACACTACATCAAAAGATAATCCAAAAATACAAACCTGACTCTTGGTTTCATCTCCAGTTGGGATCTCATGGGTTCATGGGACTAAGCCATGTGTTTCCCTCTGCCCCTCCTCTCCAATTTGTGCAACAGATCATTGTGCAGTCTTATAAAACAATGATGAAGCTCTATATGTATGGATCTGGAGCACTATGCAAAATCTATTACTAAGGACTTCCAAGTACGGTGTTATGGCTAATCAGATGCACCAAGGCACCCATCCACCAAGCAACAAGTGGACCTTAATTACAACCCACTTCTTTGAGGCATCGTTCATCTCTCGAGAGGTACAGGAGGTTTCTGCACACCTTTCTCCTTCAAAAGCAAAAACAAAAACGCAGTTGTCATGAGGGAAATGATGACACTAGTGATACTTCTGTCAGGATATGGAGGCTTGGACCAACACAAGGTTGGGAAGGATGAACTGAGCCAAAGCCCTGAAGTGGCCCCAGGATGGTGGCAGCTTTGGCTATAGGCAGAAATAGAAACAAATCCTCTCTGGAGGAGAGCTTTCCCAGTTGGGGGCTATGGGAATCTCATGGATTAAGACCAAGTACACAATCAATATCATCAAGATCATGATGGAGCAAGGCAAGCGACCATTCGTGAGACTCTGCATCAATAATAAAATACAGAAAAGGGATGAGTAAAATGTTTAAGAAATAAAGAAACACAAAAATCAGTTTTCGGTAGATCTAGATAAGCAAGTCAAAACTATAATGCTTTTGGGAAAGAATGTAGGAGAGTATCTTCCTGGTCCAGGACAGTAAAGAATCTATAAAAGAAGATTAAGGCCACCTGGGTGGCTCTGTTGGTTAAGCATCTGACTCTTGATTTTAGATCAGGTCATCTGATCACAGGGTGATCACAATCCCAAGCTGAACACGGAGCCTGGTTAAGATTCTCTTTCTCTCAGGGCACCTGGGTGGCTTAGTTGGTTAAGTGTCTGACTTTGGTTCAAGTCATGATCTCGTGGTTCGTGGGTTTGAGCCCTGTATCAGGATCTGTGCTGACAGCTCAGAGCCTGGAGCCAGCTTCAGATTCTGTGTCTCCCTAGCTCTCTGCCCCTCCCCCACTCGTGCTCTGTCTCTCTCTCTCTCTCTCTCTCTCTCTCTCTCTCTCAAATAAACAAACATTTAAAAAAATTTTTTTAAAGATTCTCTCTCTCTTCCTCTGCCCCTCTTTCCTGTTCTCTCACTCTCTCTCTAAATAAATAAAGTTTAAAAAAGATGAAAACTATCTCAACCATAAAAGACTGGTGCATTTAACCACATTAAAATGAAGAACTTCTGTTCCTCAAAAGACTCCATTATTATTAGGAATTATTGGAGTAAAAAAAGAAAAAAGATAGGAAAAGATATCTAGAATACACATAATTAGCAAACCCTAGTGAGCATTACTATTACAAACTGATGGGACAAACAGCCAAATAGAAAAATGGGTAAAAGACTTTAATAGATACTGTACAAAAGTTGATATTCAAATGACCAATAAACAAAGAGGAGCTCTACCTTTAGTCATTAGGGAAGCACAAATTAAAACCACAATGGGACACATGCCTATCAGATTGGCAGAAAATGAAAGGTCTGACCATATTAAGTGTCGGACACTGCTGGTGGGATTATAAACTGGTATGATCCTTCTGCAAAATTGTGTGGCATCCAATAAAGTTGAACATATACATACCCTCTGATCCAAGGATTTTAATCCAAGATATATACCATCGAGAAATACCTACACATGTGCATCTGGAAGTATGTACAAGAACACTCATGGTGGTATTGTTAATAATTGGCCCCAAACCGGAGACAACCCAAATGCCCACCAGCAACAGAATGGAGAAGTAAATTTTTATACGACTGAATGCTATACAGTAGTGGAGATACATAAAACAACATAAATGAAACTTACATACCTAATGTTGAGGAAAAAAGCAAGACGCAAAACAATATATACAATGTAGTTCTATAAAGAGGCACAAATAAACCCTGTAGAGATGCATGCAGAGGTAGTACATTTATGAAGAAAAACAGGAAAATTATTATAAATCAGGATAATGGTGACATCTTGGAAAAGAGGTAAAACTGTAAACAGAAAGACATACATATGTGGCTCCTCAGATGCTGATAATATTCTATTTCTTGACCTGCACGATGGGTTGTGTGGTTGTTTTGTGGCAATTTTTTGAATTATGCTTTTTCCGGGACGCATGCTATATTTCACAGTTTAATTTTTTTTGTAAAGAGGAAACAAGAGAAACCACCACTAAGATAAACAGGCCACAGGAGAGTACCAGAAATGAACAGGCAAATTTTGAGCAAAAGTAAAACTTTTCAAGTGCTTACGCAAAATTAAGCAAAATTGACCAAATGTTGGACCGCAAAGCAACTCTCGGCAAATTTCAAAGGACTGAAATGATATTGAGTATATTCTCTGGCCACAGTCAAGTCAAGCTAGAAATGAATACAAGATTAAAAGTAGAAAATTCACTTGTTGTATATTAAGAAATATACTCTTACAGAGTTCCATCGTGCAAACATGAAATCATTAAGGATGTCAGAAAATATTTTAGATTAATATTGAAATAAAACTTGTCACAACTTGTAAGATATAGTAAAAGCCATGCTGAAAAGGAAATTTTTAGCATATAAAGTGCATATATTAGAAAAGAAGGAAAACTAAAAAACCAATTATCTAAGTCTCTATCCACAAAATTAGAAAAGTAGAGAAAAATACATTGATGGAGAAAACACAGCCAAAAGACTGTGTTTTTAATGTTTATTTTTGAGAGAGAGAGAGAGAGAGAGGAGAAAGCAGGGTAGGGTCAAAGAGAGAGGGAGACACAGAATCCGAAGCAGGCTTCAGGCTCTGAGTTGTCAGCACAGAGCCCAACATGGAGCTCAAACTCATCAAAGGCGAGATCATGATCTGAGCTGAAGTCAGACACTTAACCTACTGAGCCACCCAGGCGCCCCCCAAAAGACAGCTTTTTGAACAAGGCTAATGAGCATAATAAACATCCTATGAGACTGATCATGGGAAAAAGAGAATCCCTGGGTCAGCTGTGAATCAAGCTTTCAGGTGCTTTGCACCTGCTCACCAGCATTACAAACTCTTTAGCTATTAAAAGATGTCAAAAGGATATTATAAACAACTTCATGATTACAGCTTTGAAAAACGTGATGAAAGGGACAGATTTTTAGCCAGACCGTATTGTTCAAGATTGACACAAGAAGAAAGAAAAACCAGATTAATTCACTAACTCTTAAATAAATTGAATCTCTTAATTTAAAAGATTCTCAATGAGGGGCACCTGAGTGGCTCAGTTGGTTCAGCATCTGACTCTTGATTTTGGTTCAGGTCATAATCCCAGAGTTGTGAGATCGAGCCCCGCGTTGGGCTCTGCACTGAGTGTGGCGCCTACTTAAGATTCTCTCTCTTTCCCTCTGCTCCTCTCCCCAGCTCGTGCACTCTTGCTCTCTCTTTAAAATTAGTAATGATAATAATAATAATTATAATTATAATAAAACCATTCTCAATGAAAGGAAGGGTTTGCTTCTATTATTAGTATTTTCTCTTGGTCACAGGCCGTTTATTTCCTGCTTCTTTACATGTCTAATAATCCTTTATTATATGACACAACTTATGTGTAAAAGAAGAAGTCTCCAGCTGATAGCTCCCATTAGTGAGTCCCCTTTTCCTCAGTTAGGCAGACAGATTTCAATCCACTTAGTGACTTAGTTGGGTCAGGGCCTAATTGAGAGTTTGTAATGTCTCTATTTCTGCAGGCCTGAAACTACTGTAGTCCTTCAGAAGAGGTTTGAGTGTAGCTCGTTAGCCTCCAACCCCATTATTATGGGCTAAATTGTATCCCCCAAATTCATATGTTGAAGTCTTAACCCTAAATACCTCAGAGTGGGACTGTATTTGGAGACAGAATCCTTAAAGAGGTAATTAAGTTAACATGCGTTCAGTAGGGTAGGCTCTAATCCAGTATGACTGGTGTCCTTGTAAGAAGAGATCAGGACACACACACATGGAGGGAAGACTATCATTCTCAAGCCATGGAAAGAGGCCTCAGAAGAAACCAACCCTGCTGACACCTTGATCTTGGACTGCTAGCCTCCAGAATCATAAGTAAATAAACTTCTTTTGTTTAGGCTCCCCAGCCTGTGGTACTTTGCTGCTGTTAGCAGCCCTAGCAAACTAACACACCCATGTACACATGCCTCAGGGACCGTCTAGTTATGAGTTTGTGAAAGGCTCCTTTCCCCTAGTAGGATTTCCCCTCCAGGCACCACAGAACAATAGATTACAGTCTGACTTTCTGGCCCAGCCTCCAGCCTCATACATCACCCTAAAACTCAAAAAATATCTCATGGGGGAAAACCTGCCTTGCATTCAGGCTCTTCCAGTTTCTAATAGGTCACACCAGCCCTGTGTAATGGTCAAAAATTATGCTGGCTTTTTTTCCCTCTAGGAGATTCTCTCTGCTAAGTCAAGTCCATCAGGAAAAACAAAACAAAACAAAACAAACAAACAAACAAACAAAACCAATCATTGGCTTACTTAAGAAGAGTTCTTACTGTTCTGGAATTGTAGTTTGTCTATTCCTCCTTGCTCCACAACTCTCTGATATCTTCACAAATATAATTTTAAAATTCATCCATTTCATTTTCTGGTTGTTGCAGCAAAAGCATTAGACTACTGCTAATTAACATATTTTACTTAGAAGTTAAGGTCTTGGTGGCTCAGTCGGTTAAGCATCAGACTCTTGAATTCAGCTCAGGTCATGATCTCACAGTTCTGGCAGATCTCACAGCAGGCTCTGATGCAGGGCCTGCTTGGGATTCTATCTCTTTCTCTCTCTGCCCCTCCCTCTCTCTTTCAAAAATAAGTAAACACTAAAAAAAAAAAAAAAAAAAAAAGAAGAAGAAGAAGTTAAGGTCTTCATTAAAGTGATAACAAACAATGTAACAAAATATAAAAGGAAACATCATAACCAAGTTGAGTGTATTTCAGGAATATATGATGGTTTTAACATATAAAAATCAATGTAATTCACAACATTATCAGAAGAAATAAACAAAATCATGATTATCTTTAATAGATGTAAACTGATAAAATTGCACATGTAGTCATTAAAAAAAAACACCTCTTAGTAAGCAAGGGACAGAAGAAAAATTCTTTACTTGCTAAAGGGTATCTATGGAAAAAAAACTTACAGGAAACATAGTACCTAATGGTGAAATGTTAATATTGTTTACTCTGAAATCAGAAATATACTGGTGGACCTGGTCAATATAATAAGGCAAGAAAAATAGATAACAGTATTATAGATAGAGAAAATAATAGAATTCTTTGCATTCTTAGAAAATAAAATCTACACAATAGTATTAGAATTATTAGGTGATTTGAATAAGCTTACAGGATATAGATTAGTATGCAGAAACCAATGGAATTTCTTTGGTTGAGCATCAAACCATTAAAAAATGAAATTTATTATTTATTTTTAAAAAATGAAATTTAAACACAATACCATTTACAATAGCATCAAAACTTAAAATAGTTAGCAATAAAAAAGATGACACTTCTATACAGAAAACCTAAAAACACTTTTAGAAAAATTGAAAATGACATAAATAAATGGAAGGATGTTATTACATCAATGTATTGGAAGACTCAAAATAGTAAGGATGTCATTTCTCCCTAAGTTTATCTATAGTCAATTTGATCCCGATCAAAATTGTAGTGAGTTAATTTCTGTGGGATTGACAAGAAGA
The DNA here is from genome assembly GCF_028018385.1 of Neofelis nebulosa. Lineage (NCBI taxonomy): Eukaryota > Metazoa > Chordata > Mammalia > Carnivora > Felidae > Neofelis > Neofelis nebulosa. The sequence continues at coordinate 61,797,761 of NC_080783.1, forward strand.
TTCTAGACTCCAAGGTACAGAATATGTCAAGGGTAAAGAATAGCCATAACATTCCTGAGAAAGAACAATTTATGAGGACATACTCTACTGCATATTAAGATATATTATAAATCTACAGTAATCAATGTAGTGTGATACTGGTGACAATAATGACAAATAGGTCAATGGAACAGAATAGAGTCCATATAGACACATGGTGACAAAGGTGTCACTACAAAGCTGGGATTTATGGTGCTGGATAGAGTAGATTTTTTTACAAAAAGGGAGTAAAGAGAATTAACCATAAACAAAAACCAATTCCAGGTGGAGTATACCTCTGAATGTAAAAGGTAAGGATCAGAAAGACAGAGCCCAGAAACAGACCCAAAAAGAGGGTGAGGGAGAGATCACTTTTCACTTTCAAACATTTTGAATTTTGTGCCCGCAATGGGGCCGTGAGGTATGTGTTACAGCACATCTAAGGGACACGGACATGGCAGTTCATAGTAACTAGTTCTTTGAAGAGATCTAGACCTCATTCTTAAAATACAGATCCAAATCTGGCAAAGACACTGTCAAAAACCATTTCAAATTAAGCTTCATCTACGACAAAAGCTATGAGCCCAAGAAGCTCCACTGAGCTTTGATTCTCAAGTTTCTAAGTTTCTTGTCCTCAGTTATACCCTGACACAGCCCAATCTCACATGGGTCATTTCCACCTGCTTCCAACACCTTGGTTCCCTATAGCATTAAGGTTATCTCCCTGTTCCTCATGGTCCTTTATGAGTCTGGACTGTTCTGCTAACAACAACAACAACAACAACAACAACAACAACAACAACAAAACACCTCTTTGGAAATTCCCCTCCCACCTGATGAATCTGTTGATTCATCAATACATTTCTCAAAACCTCAAAAATAAGTACTGTCCTAGGTATTAAAAATATACTGATTGTAGTACTATATCCCAAATGACATAGTTTATTAGAATGACGGTAGTGACTATGCACTTCTGAACTCACCTAAATATAGGATTTCTGATTCATTGGAATTTTAGATTAATACCAGCAATTAACTAAAAGTAGTCTTATTTCTTTAATCTGTATGTAATGACAGTATTCACTGACATGAACATTTTATTATTAGCTGCACTTCCTTGTGTAACCCACTTGTCGTGCAGCAGGTATCACTAGTTATTAAAACGCATCTTGTTTTATTCTGATGTCATAAAGGCAACATTAACAATGCTGTTCTTTGCAGATAGAGAACCTAATGAGTTTAGTGATCAAACTCAAGAGATAGCTACAGAGGTTGCTGCATCTAAATGTTTTAGTAGTTTTTAGCAAGCCTGTCCGTGCAATGACTCGAAAGTACTCTTAGACACTTCTGTGTAATCTATTAAGTGTAAAAAGTCTAAGATTCTGAGACAGAAAAAGTAATTGCTCAGAAAATTATACAAGCTTGTAACACAGTCACTATTTTGCTGTCAATATTTATAAAATAACAGGTATTAATTTCACTTGATCATGGAATGCATACGTATTTACTCATTGTAGGAGCATGCAAAAACCACACCCATCTGAATTTAGGGGAAACATTAAGAATTAGGGAAGAGGAGCACCTGCGTGGCTAAGTCCATTAAGTGTTGGACTTCAGCTCAGGTCATGATCTTGCGGTTTGTGAGTTCGAGCCCCACATTGAGCTCTCTTCTGTCAACACAGAGCCCGCTTCAGATCCTCTGTCCCCCTCTCTCTGCCCCTCCCCCCCTCAAAAATAAATAAACATTAAAAAATATTTTAAAAATTACAGAAGAGATCATTCCTGTCAGTGGGCCTGGACTGGTAGGTTGGCAGTATCTTTGTGTTTCCCTCGCACTCCTTTTAGGAGCAGATGAAATCTTATTCTTCCAGCTCTTAGTGAGTTCAGTGGCTGGTGCTTATTTCTCTCACCAACACTTACTGGGAATGGACTCCCAGCAATATCCCCCATAGCCCTCATTCTCACCCTTCCCAGGAGAATCCCAAGCCTCACATTTGTGAATAACCTTAGAATCAAACTACAACTTATTTTCCTGTGTTAATACGAAGAAGGACTAAAAGAGTAACTAGTGTTAACATTAAATTTCATTCAAGATTATAAATTTTTTTTAAACATTTATTCATTTTTGAGAGTGAGAGAGACAGAGCGTGAGCAGGGGAGGGGCAGAGAGAGAGGGAGACACAGAATCCGAAGCAGGCTCCAGGCTCCGAGCTGTCAGAACAGAGCCCGACGTGGGGCTTGAACTCACGGACCGCGAGATCGTGACCTGAGCTGGAGTCGGCCGCTTAACAGACTGAGCCACCCAGGTGCCCCTCATTCAAGATTATAGATTAAAATCATCAACTTAAATGTAAAAGCTAATTAAGAAACTCTTAGAAGAAAACATAAGTGTACATTTTTATGATCTTAGACTAGGCGACTGTTTCTTAGATATGACATCAAGAGCACAAACAACAAAAGAAAGAATAGATTAAAAATTTGACTTCATCAAAATTGAAAACTTTTGTGCTTCAAAGCACTTTTGTGCTTCAGGAAAGAGGAAAGACAACCCACACAATGAGAGAAAATATTTGCAAATCACATTACCTGATAAGAGACTTGTATCTAGAATATATACAGAAATATATAAATATATAAATAACTTTTACAACTCAATAATAAAAAGACAATCTCATTAAAAATGGGTAAAGGATTGGAGTAAATGTCTCTTCAAAGATAGTATACAAATGGCCAATAAGCACATAAGAAGATGTGTATCATTAGTCATCAGGGAAATAAAATTCAAAACTGTAATGAAATACCACCTCATGCCCACTAGGATTGTTATAATAAAAAATAGAAAATAACAGGCGTTGGCAAGTATGCGGAGGAACTGGACCTCTTGTATATTGCTACTGGGAATATAAAATGGTACCACTGCTGTGGAAAACAGTTTGTCGGTTCCTCAAAAAGTTAAACCTAGAGTTACCATGTGACCCACTAATTCCACTCCTAGGCATTTCTCAGGAGGACTGAAAATATCTATCTATACAAAAATGTGCACACAAATGTTTATAGCAGCATCATTGACAATAGCTAAAAACTGGAATCAACCTGATGTCCATCAACAGGTGCATAAACAAATGTGTTTAGTTTTGTAAGAGAATATTACTTGGCCACAAAAAGAAATGAAGTATTGATACATGCTACAACATGGGTTAAAGTTTGAAAACAGCATGCTGAAGGAAACCAGACACAAAAGGCCACATTTTGCATGATTCCGCTTATGTGAAATGTGCAGAATAGGCAAATCCACAGAAACAGATTAGTGGTTGCCAGGAGGTGGGGGGAAGGGAAATGGGAACGACTGTTAATGTATACAGGGTTTCTCTTTGGGGTGACAAAAATGTTCTAGAAATTAGAGAGGGGTGATGGCTGCACAATTTTGTGAACATTCTAAAAATCGTTGAATTGTACACTTTGAAAAGGTGAACTTTACAGTGTGTGAATAAAAATAAAATGTTTCCAGATCATATGCCACCTTAAAACATAGAAGGGTACATTCATTTAACTATCTTGGATGTAAGGCTAAGGTCTATTTCTTTAGATTGGAGTTTGCTGATTAGGGCTCTCTGCCATCTTTCTGGCCTAAGCCGTGCCCACCCGACAGAAAGCAGACCAGAACCCAGACACGTGGGAATAAATATAATTCTTCCCAATTCTCCCTTTAAGCAGACATCCTGCACAAATTCAGATTCTCTTGGCCTCACCCCCTCTCTTGTTTCAGTCACTGCTACTAAGACTGCTCTGCGCGGACCCTGCAAACTTCATGCCAACACAGCCTGCCAGTGCGAGGACCTCATTCATGTCCTGTTGCTGAGTTTCCCTTGCTTCCTGCCCATTGGTGTCAAGGTGAATTCTGCCCTTGTGCAATCTGGAAATTCGGGGGAGTTATGTTGGAATCCTTGGAGAGTGGCAGATAAGAGCTGGGGATAAATTCTTCCCCCTTCCTCCCTAACCTATCCCTCACACACTGCCCTGAGGTGCAGTTTCTGTGGCTTCTTGGAGGCTGGTCCGTGAGATTAAGCATTTAGTTGCTCTTAGTGGTCCAATCAATAATGATTGGTAATGTTTCCTTTCACTCTCAAAAGTGTCTGTATATGCACAATAAATCACTCTAACTCTAGCCAAAGTGGCAGAGGCACCCAAGACCTTCTGGCAGAAACTGAAATGGAAACCATCAGATCAGGAGTCCGGTAAGGGAAACCAAGACAGACTCTGGAAAAAGAGACGTTTGGGACATTCTTATTTTTTTTAAGTTTAATTATTTATTTTGCGAGAGAGAGAGAGAGAAAGATAGAGGCAGAGAGAGAGAGGGAGAGAGAGAATCCCAAGCAAGCTCTGCACTGTCAGCACAGAGCCCTGCATGGGGCTCGATCTCACAAACCATGAGTTCATGACCTGCGCTGAAAGCAAGAGTCAGACAGTCAACTGACTGTGCCACCCAGGCATGCTGAGATATTTGGGACTTTATATTAGATGTGGTAGTGGTCTCAAGGACCTCTTTAAGTTCATGATAGTGTCAGTCAGCATATCTTCAAGCAGATCTTGTGTCATTACTGTGTAAAATTGAGGTTTTAGATGTGGGAGAGGTTGGAGCTGGAAATGCTTTAACTCTCACTGACTTTGCTCTCTACAGAGAGAAAGACAGATTACAGACAGGAAAATTAAGTGTTAGAATGGCTTTTAAATTGTAATTCTTTTAACATGCTTTAACCAGTCTTATTACTCTTACAGAGGAAGCTTGAAAAGCTGTGCCCTTGGAGCTTGTGATTTTTCAAAGAAAAAATGGTGTTTAAAATAGGATTCAGAAATGATTGTCTGCTTGAGCAGGTGTCCTCCTAAGAGAAAATTTAAAATCCTTAATTGAGCCTTAAAACTTTTACTGGAAAGAACTGATAAAGAATTTATTGATAAATCATTTTCTTTTGAAAGTTTCATTTGAGAGATCAATTTATGGATGCCTATTACCGGAGAAGGTAGATTGTCCTCCATATGACTCATTTCACGGATTGTCACCTTTGTGAATTTAGCTCACTGTAAGTTTCATCACTTCTGCGGTGGTCCAAGGTTTCAAAGTATATTGAACTATAATGGGTTCAAAGCATTAATTGGGGTCACAGCAGGTATTAACTGACTTTTCTACCTCAGATATAATTTTATTTAGTATATGAACTTTCTGGACTGAGGTAAGACAGGGAGAGGCTGGCAGCATACCCAGAGCTTCTCCAACGCTGTTGACTCCCAACTTGCTAAATTCTGTTTATGTGAGAATGAAGTATTTGGCAAAGGGTCCAAAAGTGTTTGGAAATTATCTGTAAAGGCAGAAAGCCATCTAAATGTAATGAACTTGAAATGATTACCATGTACCATGGTGCCAACACAGTGGTAAATTTTATGAATTTGCTGTTGTGGAAATGACACATGTGACAAAGTAGAACTGCAGAGATTGTCTGGCTTAAAATATGATTAGAACTTAGAGGTATCAAGTGCGTTTACCCCAAGAATTCAATGCTGGTTTAAAGTTAAAAAAAAAAAATCAATCAATGTAACTTACCGTATTAACAGACTAAAAGCCATATGGTTGCCTCAACAGAGTAAGTATTTGACAGACTCCAACATCTATATCCAATAAAAACTCAGAAAACTAGTAATAGTAGGGAACTTCTTCAAATTAATAAGGAGCAGCTATGAACAACCAACAGTTAATATCATACATAATGGTGAAAGACCAAATGCTACCCACTATGCATTAGATATCCATATAGAAAAAAAGAACTTTGATCCATATCTTGCACCGTACCCAAAAATCAACAAAAAGTGGATTATGGATCTAAATGTAAAACCCAAACTTGGGGCACCTGGGTGGCTCAGTTGGTTGGGCATACGACTTCGGCTTAGGTCATGATCTTGTGGTCTGTGAGTTTGAGCCCCGCATTGGGCTCTGTGCTGACCGCTCAGAGCCTGGAGCCTGCTTCAGATTCCCGGTCTCCCTCTCTCTCTGCCCCTCCTCCACTCACACGCGCACACGCACTCTCTCGGTCTCAAAAATACACATAAATTTAAAAAATTGTAATGTAAAACCTAAACTAAATGTCTAAAATTAAAAACACTGGCCATAACAAGTGTTGGCAAGGATATGGAGCACCTGGAACTCTCATGTACTGATGATGGGATGATGGGAATATAAAATGACATAGCCATTTTGGTAAAACAGTTTGTAAGCTTCTTTAAAAATTAAGCATATACCTAACATATGATCCAGCCATCTTCTCTTTGGTATTTCCCAACAGAAAGAAAGCATTATGTCCATACAAAGAATTTGTACTAAATGTTCACAGTAGCTTTGTTTGCAGTAGCCCCAAATTGGAAACTACCCAAATGTACATCAACAGGTAAATGTGTAAAAAATTGTGGTTATAACCACACAATGGAGTAATATTAAGTAACAAAAAGGAATGAACTATGATACATGTAATACAGATGGATCTCAAAATAACTATACTGAGTGAAAGAAGCCAGAAAAAAAACAGAAGAGTACTTACTGTGCGACTACATTTATATAAAATTCTGGACAATGCAAACTAACCTAAACCAACAGAAACAGATTAGTGGCTGCTTTGGGAAGGCAGGAGAGAAAGGCAAGAGAGGGGTGTCACAAAGAACCAAGAGGAAACTTTTTGGAGTGATGGATGTGTTTAATATCTTAATTGTAGTGATGGTTTCATGGGTGTATACATGACATGTCAAAATTTACCAAACTTGGGGCGCCTGGGTGGCTCAGTCGGTTAGGCATCCAACTTCAGCTCAGGTCATGATCTCGTGGTCTGTGAGTTCGAGCCCCGTATCGGGCTCTGTGCTGACAGCTCGGAGCCTGGAGCCTGCTTTGGATTCTGTGTCTCTCTCACTCTCTGCCTCTCCCCCGCTCATGCTCTGTCTCTCAATAATAAATAAATGTTAAAAAAGTTAAAAAAAAATTTACCAAACTGTGTAACTGAAATATGTGCAGTTTATTGTATGTCCATTATACCTCAAGAAATCTATGTTAAGAAAATTTAAAATTTACACATGGCATATAAACACACCTGAATATGCTTATCATCATTAGTTTATCAGGAAATATAAATCAAAATCACACTGAGGGGGTGCCTGGATGAGTGATTGGTTGAGCAACCAGTTCTTGGTTTTTGGCTCAGATCATGATCTCACGGTTCATGGGTTGGAGCCCCGCATTGGGCTCTGTGCTGACAGTGAGGAGCCTGCTTTGGATTCTCTTTCTCCCTGTCTCTGCCCCTCCCCTACTCTCTCAAAAGAAGATACATAACCCACATCAATGTAGTTATTAGGGAAAGGATAAAGCATATTTAATACTAATATCATATTATAGCAAAAATTCATCCGATTTACAAATAACATGAACTCCCAGCCTTTAAAGGAAAAAATCACTTTCTGCTTTTATTACAATGTTTTATGGAGCCCCTTCTCTGGTGCCATCCTGTCCAGCTCCAGCAGTCACGTAGAACAGTCTAACATAAGCCTTTAGCAATCCAGGTTTGTTCTGTTAGTCCTCATTAAAGGAAACAGGGTTCCTTGATGAGAATGTATTCTATGTTTGAGAAAGAATAATGCAAGCTGGCTTTTGAGTTATCTTAATTATTATCACAAAGAAAGAATGCTTTCAGCAGTTCCTGGTGGGGTGGGGGTGGGGTTAAAAAAGATAAAGAGGGTGACCTGAGAAAGGGCTGCTAGAGGCAAGTAGAAACAATCTAGGTATCAACTAGAGATGATTATATACCCACCACAAATGCTAAGATAAAAAAGACTAAGAACCACAAATGTTGGAGAAAATGTGGAACAACTGGAAGTTTCATATTGTTGCAGGCATGTGAAATGATACAATCCTTTAGGGGTGGGGGTGGGGGGGATCTGGCGATTGCTTATTAAACTGAACACACTCCTACCTAGGACCCAATAATTCCATTCTTAGATGTTTACCCAAGAGGAATAAAGAAATATGTTCGCAAAAAAATGTGTACAAGAATGTTCGCAGCACTTTATTCACAATAGTAAAAAAAAGAAAAAAAGTCAGAAACAGCCCAGGTGTCCATTCACAGAAAACTGGAAAAAACAAATTGACACATTCATACAAAAGACTAGTCAGCAATAAAAAGGGATGAATCACTGGTACATGCAAAGTGAATTAACTTCAAAACCACGGTGAATGAAGGAAGCATTCCACTTTGTATGATGTCATTCATATAAGGTTTTAGAATGGGCAAATTTAATCTGTGAAGCAAAATAACCAAAACAGGAGTTAACACGCAATAGGTGTGGTGAGGATTGACTGGGAAGGAACGGGAGGAAACTTTCCGGAATGAGTACTATGTTCTAAATTTTGAAAAGGGTTTGGGTTACGCAGATGTACGCATTTGCAAGAACTCAGCAAATTTATATTTAACATTTGTGCATTTCACTGCATGTAAATGTACATCAAAAATTTTAAAAACTGAACATTAAACTCTATTTAGTGGTATGGATGTTGAGGTATCAGGGGGAAGTATACCGAGGTCTGCAATTTACTTTGAAATGCATCATAAAAGTAACAGGGATAGATAGTAATACAACACGTAAAATTTAGAATCCATGAAGTTGGTATTTGGGTACTTACTGTAAAATTCCATCAACGTTTCTGTATGTTTGAAAAGTTTCATTATAAAATGATGGAGAAAAGCCCTCAGTTGGTCTTATCTTTCTAATATATATCCTTTGCCTATAATAAATGATTCCTTCTGTAAGATTCTGTAGCAACACAGGGACCAGAAATTAGCCCCAGAATTTTCCCTAGAATTCTATAAGTTAGATACATATGTAGACATGGTTAAGAAAGGTAAGAAATACGAAGATTATTAAAAAGGAAGTCAAATTAACTTATGAATCATTACCAATACTGGTGTTCATTATTACCACAAATAGGATGAGAGTACCATATTTTGTACCTTTTTAAAAAATTACTTTTGGGGCGCCTGGGTGGCGCAGTCGGTTAAGCGTCCGGCTTCAGCCAGGTCACGATCTCGCGGTCCGTGAGTTCGAGGCCCGCGTCAGGCTCTGGGCTGATGGCTCGGAGCCTGGAGCCTGTTTCCGATTCTGTGTCTCCCTCTCTCTCTGCCCCTCCCCCGTTCATGCTCTGTCTCTCTCTGTCCCAAAAAAAAAAAAAAAAAAAAATACTTTTAACTACTGAATGAAGAACCATCATTTATGTCAAGTTAGATATGTGAATAGGCCAACTGTATTTCATCCAAACTTTGTCCAAAATTTGGATATCCAGACATCATTAAAAAAAACACTTACTAAGTATTTTCTTGTACCTAATATTATCATTATTGGTATGCTTTATATGAGACAAAGTAACATGATTTGCTTTTTGAGAGCTTTGGAGGAAATCTGGCATAAGTTTGTGTCAAAAGAATCTGGATGTGTTTCCTATCTCTGCACTTATTAGTTGTGGCAAAGTAACTTCTGTAAGCCTCATGATACTCATTTACAAAATGTGGAAGGATAACAGTAGTTTCACACTTCATATGGTTATTCTGAATGTTGAGTGAACCATTTCATTTTACATGTTATCATAGTGACTGGTAGATAGAAAGCAGTCAATAAATGTAAGTTACCATTTAAAAAATATGTACAAGAAACAAAACATTCAGTTGGTGGAAGAATGTCAAGTACCTTAATTTGTTTAAATAGAACATCATCTCCTCACTAGGCAGTTCAAACAGCAACTACAATAGGATTTGATTTGTTTTCTCTCAGAGTTGAGAGAAACATTTTCAAGTCAAAGAAGGATAATCTTGCTGCCTCGATAGTGTGAGAACACAGCATCGCAAGGAGTGAAATGTAGAAATACGCTTCTCATCAGCTTAATATCTAGACCTGCTGGAAGAAGCTAAATTGCTTCCCTCAGTTTTGCATTAAACACTCAGAAACGTTGCCCATAATGTTTTATGCCTATCAGTAGTGCCTGTTAGGTAGGCGGGCCACACCACTGAAGACTCTAAAAGAGTCAGGCAGAGAGTGGGGGTTGAGGTGGGGCCAGGAGGATATTAACCACCACGTCCCTCCACCCCAAGAGAATGGCGGTGTCATGGCTGGCAGGTGGCGGAATGAACAGCTGCGATGCCACTATGGGGGGCTGGGACACCCACACTTTTTTGGGAAGCGTGCTGTACTGTCTCCTGCTGTGTGTGTTATCTGTAAATTTCCCACATTCTTTACTATCTTCTGTATCATCTGGCATCTTTTTATCAACCATCTTGTTAAAAGTCATGCAGCCCACATTCCCACAAAATGTTACAATCAGCTGAACCTAAATAGGAACAGCTTGTCCTTCCAGTTGGGGCATAACCCTTCTTTTGCTACAGTGCCCACAACTGACCTTCCCCCCCCCCCCCCCCCCCCCCGTGGTCTTTTACACTGAGGTAAAAGTGTCCGGCTGATACGGCATAAGGATCCTGGTCTAGTCTGACTTTAGCAGTGGTGAAACATGCGGAGTTTCTCAGTGGTCAGTTCATACCTAGACTAGAAGTATTCTAGCCACCCACCCACTCCTGCCCCCAGCCTAAAAAGCAGCCAAGAATCTCAGCTAATTCTCAGATGCCTTTCTGAGCAGATGAGTTCCTATCATTTCATTAAAAGAAGAGAGTGACTTAAAGGAGATGGGGAAACTCAATAAACCTCTTCTTAAAAAAATCAAACCGGACTGAAGTCTTAACCTTTTCTGAAACACTCTTGGAAATGGAGAATAGGCTTTCAGCTTTTACATAGCACTGCATCTGCTTTGAAACCCATACAACACTGGTTTCTTTCTTTTCTCTGGTATTTTAATCTATTCCCTCTTACTGGACTTGTTTTTCAAGATGTAAATTCATTGGGCATGACTGTTTAGATATAGCTAGTGTCTAATTGGAAGTTTGGGGCAATATCCGGTACATCATAATTATTCAACTGCTCTGTAACCACAATCAGGTCTCTAAAATGCTCTGAAAGCTTCAAATATTATATTAAATATGCATAAAACAAGAATGGATTTTTCCATTAGTAGAGATACAAGGATTAGAATTAATATATGAAGATAGTTATACCTTGCTCACAAGGTAATCACTTCTACTTGCCCAAATGGTTATTACACTTAAGGTCAGACACAAAAAGATTTATCTTTGGCCACATATAAATATTTTCTGTTATTCTAAAACGTTAGCAATCTTACCTATTGCACAAAAGATAGTTTTAGGTTTGTTCCTTGTATTTCTTTTAAATTTATGGACTCTGCTACTAATTTCTTGATCTCTGGAATAGGTTAACACCTTTTTCTCCTCAGCACTGTTGATCATAATTAGCTTGACATTTATCTGCAAACTTCAAAGGCAGAAAAGGGCAGAATTCACATCATTCTTAACATGGGGTCAGGCCAAAACCAAAGGGAACACTAAAGGGTTTTAATGCAAATTATCCAAGCTACAATCCCATATTTTAACCTTAAATTCGATTCAGCAATGATTTTCACTGCTGTTTCCTCCCCTTCTATTTTTACTGGTTCTTCTTTTGAGGCTGAATCAGAGAAATGTGCTGAACGTGTGGATCTCAGCAACCGGATTTCTCAAACAGGAAGCAAAAAGAAACAATTTTCTCCCATGACTTATATCGCTTTTATTTAACAATCTGACGAATGATTATCTGAGTTCAAGGATTATATCTATATTGGTCCTAACAAAGAAGCAAAAATACTTGTTTCACAACTAAGCCAGAGTCAAAAGCCTTTTCTAGCTAATCAGTCCCCACGCTAGTAGGAATTGAGACTTTATCTACTCTTCCACAAGGAACAGAACTGGGGGGATCCAGGATACTTTTATCTTATTGCATAGGTACGAAAATACTGCCTAAGCAGAACTGGGAAACTTACCAAATAAACAGAATGGTGAAATGAGTACAACATTCTTAGATATATTCAGAGCTAAACAGGCTACACATCAGGAAAAATTTTCACTTAAAGTTTGCTTGGAATCTTTTACATTAGTCTGTGATAGAAATGTAAATAACCAATGGGAACACCAAGCCAAGAGAATAAAACCATGGAAGAAAAGATCATCTGAGAACTAGAACCAATTCCTAATGCTACATATAAATATAAACATATACATATATACACATATATGATTTAAAAAACATGATGACACATTTTTGGCTCAAAGGTATTATTTCACATTATGGATCTCATTTCTCACCCTAAGGCAAAGTTTGGTATACAGGATGGAGCATTTCTTTCTGAATCCTTTACATCTTTTGTTTTTTTGTCTCTTCTGCGTCGTCTTACCAATCAAAATTCCATACCATCTTTTAAGAACCATGTTTAACACTTCTCCATCAGTAACCTTCTCCCAACAACTGGCACCAATTTGTTTTTTTGTGCTCCCCAACACCTGATATTTGCATCACCACCTAGCTAAAAGCTCTAAATGCTAGACTTCTTGGGATGTCATTCTAAAAAACTCTCTCCATAAAATGAAGTCCTTACCACTTGTATGGCAATAATTTAAAAAAGAAGTCACAGTCATGTGAGGTCAATACAAGATGTTTTCTAGAAAATACTGGAGAACTTGCTACACAGATAACAGAGAGGAGGACTGAACATAGTTGCTTGGATATGTGGCTAAAAGTCTCATGAGTTACATCTCAAGTTTTAAAAGTATCTCACTCCTTTTCACAACTTCTGTTTGTTGTTTCTTCTTCGCCAGGGTCACATACCATCTGGTAAACGTAGCAGCTGAAGACCCTGCTGGGTTTCTGTTCTATGTGTAGTACCAAGTCTCTGTCAAAGTAGACTTCATGGCTGTATGTCTGGAATGAAAACACAGCCAAATGAAATCTCCTTTTCACACAACCATATTCACAACTGTGTCACTAAAATGTCATAGCACCTATGCTAGAGATCTTCAAATATATACATGGAGGCAAAACAGTTGCTAGAAATAGTTTATTGTCATTATTTATGAACATGCAGATTCCTTATGAGGCAGGCATTACATGAAATGTTGAAAATAAAAAGAACCCTGGTCTTAGGAGTCGGAACACCTGGATTCCATTGCCTGTACTCTATCTCACTGTGTGAGAGTGGGCAAGTTGCTAAACCTCTCAGATATTTGATAAAACAAATGATTGGATAAAATGGCAGCTACTCTTCCTTATAACTTTTATATTCTATAATAATCAAAAAAGTAAACAGATATTTCTGAGAGTGCCTAGAAACCCTACATGCTTAGATATCATCTCTTAAATAACTGGGGGGATTCAACACAGTACGCTTCTATTTTTAAAAATGTTATCAAACTTATAAAATGTGAGAAAACCTAAGACTATGGTAAGGAAATAAACAGCATGTCTCAGAATAAAACATAAAACTTTATCTTCAGGGCCTCCAGAAAGGAGGCGTCCTCTAGTTCCCAGGGAAGGAAGGTTTAAGAAGTACTCGTTTTTGTCCGGTCGGATGATACCTCTTTGATGTGGTCATTGGTATAGGCGAGCCTGGACTGACATGAACACAGTAGCACGTGTTTCAATGAATGTGACCTATGAAGAAAATTCTTACAACTTTGAATTCCACGGACTCTACTCACCACATCCCATGACTCCTCTAGTGGAATGCTTTTAAGTAAAGTTCCATATTCATTACAGTGGAAATCCAGGTGAGCTTTTCCTTCAGCATCTATTTGGGTAACAGCTACCACAGAAAGCAAATCCAGCTCATCTTCATAGTCCACAATTTTAAAAGTCTTAGGGAACGGATGGGTTAGGTAGAGGAAAAAGGGGCAGAATCCAGTTATCCACTTAGGATTATTCCTGTTCATAGTTTAACTCTTCTATTATCTTTCTATTTTAAAAATGTGGAAAGAAGAATGAATGGGTGAGAGCATAAGCAGAAATGTGTCTCTACTTTTATGCCTAGTAAAAGTCCCAAGATTCTGAAGACTTAAGCAGCATCCCACAGATTCTAACAGACTCAAGTCTATGCAGATCTTGGCCAAAGTATTATTGAAATTCTCTATTATGACAGCAACCCAGAACTTCTCCAAGTTCCAAAGAGGTGTTCAACTGCTGCTTCTGACGTGTGTGTTCACTGGTTCCCAGATAGTACTAAATATATGCAGCTCAGTTCTGAAACCTAAAAACTACCTACTGTGTCAGAAGAGTCTTACACCAGAAAATCACAAGTCATTTCAGGAAGAACTGATGACCTATCACATACTATTTATGACTCTCTTTGTCATCTTTTTTTTTTTTTTTTTTAACTCTTTTTGGTTCTCTAAAAAAAAGTAAAAATGGCTGCTTACACTTGAGGAAGAATATTAACTAGGAACTGAAATCCAACCCACAGAACAGAACTGGGATAAGAGATATTTCTTGGAAATGACTAATGATGGTAAAGACTTACAAGAGAAAAATCTAACCTCAGAACTCTGTTTATTTTATTTATTTATTTATTTTTTTTAATTTATTTTTTTCAACGTTTATTTATTTTTGGGACAGAGAGAGACAGAGCATGAACGGGGGAGGGGCAGAGCGAGAGGGAGACACAGAATCGGAAACAGGCTCCAGGCTCTGAGCCATCAGCCCAGAGCCTGACGCGGGGCTCAAACTCACAGACCGCGAGATCGTGACCTGGCTGAAGTCGGACGCTTAACTGACTGCGCCACCCAGGCACCCCTCAGAACTCTGTTTAAAGAAGAAAACCTGGGACTCCAATAGCCTCACAGGGGAAGCAGATCTGTGCCAGCCATCCGAGGATGGGCTACAGGAAGGCACATTTTGGCAGGCACAAGTTTCTTTTAACCACCACATACTAATCCTTCACTTACATTTGGTAAAACTACTTTTTAATCCACTTATATTTTCTGCCTTTACTACCCATAACATAAAACTTTATCAGATTTATTATACATGGTTCCTTTTTATTTACTTTTTTGCCTTAATATTACCTTGGTCAAACTTCAAAGAGTGACTTCTTGCCTGGGTGTCAGTGATTTTATAGCTTTTAGTTACAATCCCTTTTGGTTTTTCCTTTGCAGGCTAAACCTTGTTTTCTAAGCTCTTGATGGAGACTGTCTCTCTTTTTGCTACCACCTTCTCCTTGTTAATTATTGTTGCCATATATATATGGCATGTAGCCACATACTTTTTGGAGTGCAGCCACATACTGGGAAACCTCTAACCTTTGAAAAAGATTTTCAAAAACTATCCTTAGAAGGCTACTCTAATATTTCTACCTAGAAATGGTCACAGAACGAATACAATTATCTGGTCTAAATAGACTTTGTATTCATGCAATGGTTATATATTCAAAGCATTATCACTGCCAGTTGATTTCATAAGAACTTTCAATGCCTCTTTAAAAGAAAAGGATAAAAATGTATTAGCTCAGTGGCTGGCAATGTCAAGTTCAGGCCACAGGCTGAACTAATTTACCACACCCTCACACCCTTCTTCCCTGGCCCACCATCGTTAATAAACATATCTGTGTCTTGTAAAGGAAAAGCCATAAAGTCATCAGGATATATTTCCCTACAAAGTGTGCACGTTAAAAAAAAAAAAAAAAAAGAAAAAAACAAGAAAGAAAAGGAAAAAACCCTGTATATATTAACAAGCAATAAGCTAGTAGTGTTTTCAAATTATTTTGGCTCTATAAATCTTCCTGCAAACAAAATCTTATGAATAATTCTAATATGAGAAGAGCAGATGATGGGGACGCATTGGTTGAAACAGCACGCACAATCCTACCAACGAAGTCTGTATGGAACTGCTCACCCCGAACCACTACCCCAGAGTTTGGGAAGCATAATTTAAAAACCATAGGGCTAGTACACACTCGTTTGGTTTGCTATGTCTGGCTAAAGTAATACCTCTTGTTCTGGGTCATCATCCAGAAGGTTAAATTTTTTTTTCACCACCCGTCCAGAAGCTGTAACAGTTAGTAAATTTTCATTCTATCATATGGAGACAAATAAAAAGATATGATGAGTACTATCATGTACAGCAAATAGCAAAATTGTATTAAATTTGGTTAAACAATCAACCCTTCTCCAACACCCATAATTCTTTCTTCTACTGAGAAAATTCTAAAGCAGATTTCTGATCCTCCAATTAGCAAAAATACTTTACTATAATAAATTAATGGATAAAATACCAAAAGTAGTGGATCTGCTTTTAGAAATTCTCTCCACATAATTTTCTTCATGCTCTTAATTTGCACACTAAAAGAAAACAACTACCTGGAGTTAAAGCATGGTATGTGATTTCTGATTCATATTTAACCCAACTGACTCCAAGTTTGCACAATTAATTAAACCCAAAGGTCGATAACTCATCAATAAAAACTAAAAGAGAAACCCAGAAAGGAAACAGAAATTAGCAAAAGACAGCTTAATATAATCACCTCTTTTCAAATCTCAACTGTGCATGAGGCTAAGCCTAGCTCCCTATGCAGACAAAAACACTCAGATTTCTACAGGATTGTGCTGTTCTTTTCAGCCACACCGAAAGACAAACACATTTGCATACTATATTCTCAAATAGAAAGACAGTGATATACAAAGAGTTTTAAACTACTCCTGACTTACTTTGTTCTTCTCCCTGTTGGCCAAAATGACAAAGTCTTCAGAGATCTGATGCTGGGCACTATTATTTTCTACTTCATTTAGCTTTAAAACTCTGAAAAGGAAAAAAGATTCTAAGAACCTAAGACCTCAACACACCATCAAAGTGGTAAAGTTGAACTACTGAAATAAAACTTAACAAATGAAAAGTACAGTAACAACACTGAGTTAGTTCTCTCCTCCTGAGTAGTCTGAAATGTTCATGTCTGATCACTTAAGTGTCCAGAAACTCCTTCAAATTCAGAGATTTTGTTAGACAGAAAAACCTGTGACAACAGGTACTCCTGAGGTAGGTAATGAAGCAGCTTCCTCAGGCTTAAGCCATCTTTCAAACTGGCTTACTGAAAGTTACTCTTAAAGAACCTTATCTTTGTTGTCCTGCAACAAGTCTTTAATGTTTCAGTTTTAACAATGGCATTATACTAGACATTGGCATTTTTTACTTCTGAATCTATCATGAGATATTAATGACCAATACTCAGAGTTAACTATATGACAGATTGGATTTGGGGCACCTGGGGTTGCTCAGTCAGTTAAGTGTCTGACACTTGATTTTGGCTCAGGTCAAGGTCTCATGGTTTGTGAGTTTGAGACTCATGTCGGGCTCTGTGCTTCGGATTCTCCCTCCTTCTCTCCCCTCTCTCTCTCTGCCCTTCTGCCTTTCGTCCACACACACACACACACACACACACACACACACACACACACACAGTCCCTCTCTCTCTCCCTCCCTCCCTTCCTCCTCCCTCTGGCCCTCCCTGGCTCTCTCTTTCTCTCAAAATAAATAAATAAACATTAAAATTAAAAAAAGGGAGAGACTCGATTAGCAACTAAGCCTAAACTAAGAGTTTTCATAAAAGAGTAATATTTGAAAACTGCAATTTACTTAATACTTTTTTTTTTGTAGGATTATATTTAAAGATTTGGGTTTTCTGAGTGCAAATGGCCTTATGGATCAAACTTATTAAGCAAGAGAAAATAAAATAATTTGCTCACCACCCACATAAATCTGTTCACAGCATTAACAAGCTTCAAAAGCACAATGTTATTAAAGCATAAAATCTAGAATGCAAGCAAAAAGAATAGCAGGGAGTAGCAGCCACAGTGGCCAGAGAGAGCCAGGAGGCTTTCTTTGCCAGAGACAAAGAAATCAGATTGTATTTTAAATTACTCAATTCATTATCTTAATTATTTAAAAGTGCCTATCTTTTAGAACCTGCCAAAAGGGCACACATTCTGTGGCTCTTATTTTCTTAAACTCAAAGTACTACTAAAAGGTGGGTGGAGAGGTGCCTGGGTGGCTCAGTGGGGCAAGTGTCTGACTCTTGATTTCAGCCCAGGTCACAATCTCACCAGTTTGTGAGATGGAGCCCTGCGTCAGCACAGAGCCTGCTTGGGATTCTCTCTGCCCCTTCCCTGCCCCTTCCCTGCTCGTTCACACGCACACACACATACACACACAAGCACGCACGCACGCTTTCTCTCTCTCAAAAGAAATAAATTTTTTTTTTTTAAAAAGGTGGGTAGCAACAAACATTAAAAGTATGGTTTAATAAAGCTAAACTACAGATTTTAAGACTTTTTATAAAAGTTCATCATCTTATTTAAGTCCCTTTATCATCTTTATAATCAATCCAGAGAAGTAGATTAATTATCATGAAGCATGAGGAATAAATAAGGCAGACAATACCTTTCTTATTCAACAAACTTACAGAGCAGCTACTCTGTGCTAAGCACTATGTTCAAGTGCTGGGGTTCTAAATATCAGCAAAACAGACTCTTTCTCTGTCATTATGGAGTTGCTGATTCTAAAGCTAGATATTTAAACAGATGATCACATAAATAACTAATTAAAATTGCTGTGTTAGAAGAACATGACACAGTGGGTGCAATGAAAATGTGATGGGGGAGCGAATCTAACGAGGGGTCTCAGGGAAGGACTCTGCAAAAACGGATATTTAAGCTGGGGCATGAAATATGAATAGAAATTAGGCAGAACAGGGAGGGGAAACACATTCCAGAGGAAACAGCCCCCAGCTTTCTAAAATGACGGCACTGCTGAAGTAAACTGAGTGGGAGGATGATCTTCCAGACCATACTAAGTATGCTGGTCTTTATCTCAGGAACAAGAAGCCATAAGAAGGTTAAAGTAGAATCCATTTAGTTAGGTTCTTGTGTTTGTTAATGTTCCTAAAAATCGCTCTTACTGCTGAGAAGAAAATAGACTTAAAGAGTGCAAAAATAATTCTTGGAGTCCAGGAGGTAGCCTATTAATATAGTCCAGGCTAATGATGACAATGGTCTGACCAACATGGTGACAATGGCCAAAGGCAGGAAGAGGAGGATTTAGGAAAATTTAGTAATACAACAACAACAAAGGATTCACAGGATATATGGTGCAGGTGTGTGTGTGTGTGTATGTATGTGTGTGTGTGTGTATGTAAGGGACAGGGAGGGGGTGAGCAAGAGGGAGAGAGAGAAAGGGAAAGAGAGAGAGAGAGAGATGGGGGGCAATGTACATGAGAATATGTATATGAAAAGTCAAGAGTATATGCATATGATGAAAGAAAGACAAGAAGGTAACAAAGTGTTAAGAATAATTCCAGATTTTTGGCTGAGCTTAGATGAGAAATTTGGGCAAGGATATAAATTTTGGAGTTTTGGTGTACACATGATCTTTGAAGCCAAAGGAATAAATAGAATCATGCAGAAAGGGAATGAAGAGTGAGAAGAAAATAGGGTCTAAATCCTGAGGACATGTAGTAATTAAAGTCTGGAAGACTTCCTCCAGAAGAGGATGAACATGAAAGGACATGAAGAAAGACACATCAAAGAGGGAGGGAAATATTCAGGAGAACTGTGGTGTCGAGGATGCCAAATGAAGAGTATTTCAAGGAAGGAAAGGTCACCTGGATGTAGATGTGGGTCAACAAAACAAAACAAGGTTCACTTCAAACAACTCCTGCACTAAAGCTATCTTTTACACCAAAAACAATCATCTCTCATTAATCCTAGAGAATTAAAACCTGATGAAGACAAGCCAATCTGAATCTCCTTTTACCCATATATCATCCACCAAAGAATTTATTTAAATGTAATATCTACAAACAGTAATGAGGAGGCTGAAAGAATAAAGTCAGGTTCTCTGAGGAAGCAACCTACAACAAGCTAATTATTTCTGTAATTGGGTCAGCAGTGAGCTGGCAAAAATAAACACGCCAATAAATGCTTCCAAAAGCTACTTTTCGCTTTAAAGCAACTAATGAAAATACTCACTTGAAGGGCACCTGGGTGGCTCAGTTGGTTAAGCATCTGGTTCTTGATTTCAGCTCAGGTCATGATCTCAGGGTTCATGAAGTCAAGCTCTGCATCAGGCTCTGCGCTGCTGGTGTGGAGCCTGCTTGGGATTCTCTCTCTCTCTCCCTCTCTCTCTCTGTTCCTCCCCTACTTGTGCTCGCTTGCCCTCTCTCTCTCTCTCTCAAAATAAATAAGTAAACTTAAAAAAAAATTTAAAAAAATACTCACTTGACCTGATTGGGGCCAACATGTATTATTCTACCAGAAGCATCAGGATGAAAATAGATCCAGTCAGATTCTAGAGAACAACATTCCATTTCTTGGATCCCATTTTTTGCCTAAAATTGGGGAAAAAATATTGAAAATAAAGATTAAGGGAGAATAAAATAGGTTTTCAAATCTAACATCAATGATAGATCAGTAAATCAAAGCTACAGGGAAAAGAAAATATCAACAGTTGAACTGGGATATGCAGAAGAACTGAATTTGGGCAGTCATACTTGAGAAATCCAGAACATCTGCTCTGTACCATACAGTTTGCCTCACAAATAACAACCTAACAGTAATCCTATCTCAAGCATCTATTTTGTGTCAGACATTGCGGTAGATGTTTTAGAGCCATTTCATTTGATTTTAACAATACTCAAAGCACATGTGACTACCCCCATTTTGATGAGGATAAAATCACAAAGAGGACAAATCATTTGCTCAATGTTTTGCAGCTGCAAAACAGCAGCTCTGACTCCAAAGCCCAAGGACTTTCCATTATATAACTCTGTATAATTATGCACACGCAGTCCCCTACAACTTCTTCTTCCCTTGCCCATCCCTAATAAACTATTGAAAAGCGTGCATAGCACACAAATAAATATGCAACCCAATCTAAAATCTCAGAAACAGGTCACATAATCTTTTTGGATAAGTCAGATGTTAACCTCTAATAATGAGGAAATGGTCTAATAGCCTTTTAGGTCTGCTTAGCCTTTTAGGCGAGGAGAGATTTATTTCATGGCAGGACACTTAGACATTAAAATAAAGAGAAGTTACCTCCGTGATATATGATCACATATGTACATAAATGTTTTACCTTATACAAAGGAGCACTGGGAACTAATACCAGCATGGATACATTAATTTCATTTAATTTCTTTAATTTTTCCAACACAAAATGAAGTGATACCACCTTTCCTATTAGATACTCATATTTTTGAAATATTAACCTACTAATTTCACTAGCATATACTGACAGGATACTATGTCTCAAGTATCACACTAGGTGTTCAGACCACACATGAACTAAACATAACCCTTGCCGTCAAAATCTCATTATCAAAAAGGGAAGCAGAAACACAAACAGAACAGAAAAGAATAAGACGGTGTAGAAAACAAAGTGATCAAGCCACACACAGGATATTATCAAGCATTCAACCCAAGTGAGCAGAATTTCAGGATGAAAAAAAGAGCTTGAAGTAAGCCTTAAAGGATGAGTACAAAATGGCTACAAGAGATGGCAAAATCTGAAGCACAAAAATGTTAATCCATACAGCATGTGTGTGCATACACATGAATAAAAATTTTAATTCTGGCTCCTAGAAAATACGCATGGTGTCCATTCATGAGACTAGAGAAGTAGGTGGGGGCTACTTTTTTGAATTCCATGCTTAAAAAAAAAAATGGAATTTAACACATATTCTGTACTAGTGAATGTTTTAATTTTTAAGGAATTTTTATAAGTATCCTAATAATTTCTAACAGGAATGGTGGTATTATCACATTGTATATACATAAGAAAATCAATGGAATTAAATACCTTGTTTGCTAACACTAAAATTAACATATCCAAGATGGCATTAGCTCCAGATATTCCTTTAATATCAAACATGCACATACTACACATATCTTTCTTTAGATGATTCTCTTCATTGTAATAACTATAACATGCAAAAAAATACTATCTTTTAAATATAAGACAGCATTATTACCAGCTTCTGCAGTTTTTATTATGTGCTTGAATGCTAGATTTTAAAGCTCAGTTTAATAGAAAGCTATGAAACATTTTCTGAATTCTTCAGTTTGGCTGCATGTGTTTTTGGGTAATCTACTCTTTTGACTGACAGGTGGGGAAGTAAAGGGCATATGCATCCTTAAATTAACGTCCTTACCAGAAAGCTGTCTGGCAAAAGGATTGAAAACTTTCCCTGGATTTGGCAATTAGTTATGAATATGTTGAAATTCAGATTTGACTAGATGTTATAATCAGTTATTACAGGACAGTACTTGATAGACATGCTTGGTATAGATGCTGGAAGCCATTTTGTGTGTGTGTGTGTGTGTGTGTGTGTGTGTGTGTGTGTGCATACACACACAATAATATATATTATCTGTTCTTATATAAAAAGAATATCTAGAATTGTACGGGGTTTGACAGGATGGAAAAGTTAAGTGAAAGAGGACTATGACAGGTCCTGGTGGTTGAAGAACGCTCACTGGCTGAGAGGTGAATAATCAAATCACAGACTTGTCATGACAGCCTCTATCTAGAGAGGCCACTGTAAAAAAGGACGTCACTGGAGCTGCCACATGTGACAGGTAAATGAGAAAATGGAAGGGAACAATGTTCCGACAGAAGGAAACTAGAAGACACTATACATAGTGTTCCCTGGTGGCGACATCAACAGAAATAAATAACTGGACCCAAGACTATGTTGATCTTCAGTGTGGTGTAAGGAGGCCTGTGACTCTAAAAGCCACTGAATCGAACAGTGACTGATTGAGCACGGTCCTGGAAGAGATGGATATGGAATAAGTGCAGTCTGCTTCAGAAAAATTAAGTTCATCTCATATATCAGGAGGTTCCAGAAATAAACTACACTAACTCAGCAACAGAAAACAAAGATGGAACCCCTCTACCCATCATCACTGTGCATCCACTCTTTGGCACTTATCCTAATTACTGTACGTTAACAGACTGCATCTTACTTATCTACATGTGTGCTTCAGAGAGCATAAGCAACTTGAAGGAAGGAAGGTGTCCCCGGCCCACATTAGGCACTCATTAAATTAAATTAAATTAAATTAAATTAAATTAAATTAAATGATAAATCAGTGCCTAAATCATTTTCAAAAAGAAAATAAAAATGAATTCAAGGAGTAGAAATTTCTATTGTCTTACCATGTCTTATCATTTCTTCCTATTCTGCCGTAAATAACTAAAGTTCTTGAAAATTCAAAGTGTTTCAGTGCTTACATTGTGACCAACAGAGTTCTACCTGGTTCTGCTCTGGAAAGCAAATAGCAGCAAACCACGAAAAAACAGAATCAACTACACATTCCACCAGCAAGTTCAGAGGCAGCCTGAACATACTGCAACAATAATTCCCACTATGGAGCTTGGGAGATGTGTTGCACTGCACGAGATCCCATGAGAAATCTTTGGTCACTAAGCATTTTCAAATGTTAATGTTTTTAAATTCTTCGTAGTATACACAGGCGTTTGTTATATTCTTTGTATCCTTCTGTACCTAACATTGTTTACAAATTATTAACACAAACAAAAATTCTTAGGAATTCTTAATACAAAGTAGAAAATAAAGAATTTCTGATATACATTTGCTACTAAAAAGTCTGATCACTCATGATTTACCAAGGAATTATCTTTCAGGGCACAAATATGGAAAACTCCTTTCTGTTTCTTCTTATTAGGTGTGATGATATAGTGCCAAGGATGGCCTCCAATCTGGAAAGCATTCTCCAGGGAGGACACCTCAAAAAGCAGTGGTGGTGAGTCTGTAGAGATGGGCAAAAGGAATTTATTAGTTTCTCTGTTCTGGTAGCCTTGGAACATTCATGATGCATGCATCATCTATGAACTTTCATTAATGAGAAATTACTACATTTAAGAAATAAAATATAATCAGGAAAGGGCTGATTGCTAAGAAAAGAGAAAGCTGGTAGGCAACAAATGTTATGCAAGAAGTCAACTTTATGTTACACAAGCAGTCTTAAGATTTCCAGTATATAAGTGATATTAGTCATAATGAATGTAACCACTTAGGACAAGTCCTGTCACAGTGGTAGCTTTATTAAAGGATGGCGACTAACACTAGTATTCTCTTTAGTAAGTTAACTAGTTTAGACATCTGTTTCTAGGGCATGTGTGACCTGCAGCTGAGTGGAGATAAAAAAGTGGACCAAGGTGCTTATGATAGCAAAAAATGACAAAGTATACCTAATAAAAACAGCTACCATTTACTAGACATCTATGTATACGATTCTGAGTTACACACGATTTCCAACTCTCATAACAATCCTACAACATAATTAGGTCTAATAATTTCCTTCAGATGTGAGGAAGAGATCTTCCATATTCCAGACTAACAGGGTATACTTAGCAAATTTTATACGAGCAGTCTTAAGATTTCCAGTATATAAGTGATATTAGTCATAATGAATGTAACCACTTAGGACAGGTCCTGTCACAGTGGTAGCTTTATTAAAGGATGGCGACTAACACTAGTATTATCTTTAGATAAGTTAACTAGTTTAGATAAATCTAGCCATTCACTGTCTTGTAGAGACTAACACCATAAAAGAAATATCTGTTGGTGCCTTTTAGTTAGAATGTCTATTATGAAAACGATAAGAGGGGTGCCTGGGTGGCTCAGTTGGTTGAGAATCTGACTGTTGATTTTAGCTCAGGTCATTAGTTGTCTTTAGGTCAACTAATTTTAAGTAGAGTAAAACAGATGCACTCTTACACAAGTGCGTAAGTGGAAGGGACTACAGCTTTAGAATATACCAAACGTTCTGTTTCGGCAAGTGGTTACTTGGGACTCTTTCTTTACCCTTTTGCTTTTAGTGTTTAATCTTTGGTTATGAGGCCAACACTGCCAGTAAAGGGGCTTGCCTTAGGAAGACCCATTCACTCAAGAGCCCTAAGTTACATATATAAATGTGTGCTTTGGGTTGCCAGGGTGGCTCATTCACTTAAGCTTCCGACTCTTGATTTGGGCTCAGGTCATGATCGTATCGTTTTGTGAGATCAAGCCCTGTGTTGGGCTCTGAGCTGACAGCAGGGAATCTCCTTGGGATTTTCTTTCTCCATCCCCCCCCTCCCCCCGCTCTCTGCCCTTCCCTTGCTTGGGTTCTCTTTCTCAAAATAAATAAATAATCTTAAAAAAAAAAAAAAAAGAAGTGTGTGCTTTATT
Source organism: Neofelis nebulosa (assembly GCF_028018385.1). Lineage (NCBI taxonomy): Eukaryota > Metazoa > Chordata > Mammalia > Carnivora > Felidae > Neofelis > Neofelis nebulosa. Next base: position 61,823,022 of record NC_080783.1, read on the forward strand.
AGGCCTCTTCATAAGACACTTTACTACTGGCTCCTATATATAGGAGAAAAATAATGAAAAGTGAATTCACAAACTGACAGTGCTGAGGAAGAGACAGGTATGAACATATCAAATATATTTAAAGTGCTTTTTTTAAAAAAGCTTTTAGGAAGAAAGTAATATTCTTAATATATAAAGAAGTCTTCTTAATGAGGAAAAAATGAACCCAACAGAAAACTCAGCTAAAAATGTTAGATAAATTATGAAAGAAATACAAACATCATATGTGATAATACAGTAGCTATGGAATGATGGTGGATGACAAAAAATTATAAAAAAAGAAAAAATATAATTGGAGTTTGAATTTGGGGCTAAAATTTTAAGTAGGTATGTTATAGAGAATATAAAATAGGTATTAACACCAGAAGAAAATCAATGCAAAAAGATACACTTAAAAAGAAATACTTTTCTCAGCAGTTGCTAAAAATGGCCCCAGAGTAGCAGTGGGACTCTGCTAATCACAATTCTGATGGGTCCCCAGTAACCTGAAATTTTGATCTCTAGTACTATTTTCAACTAGAGTCCTAGAAGTTCTCAGAGAGTAGCTGATTCTATGTCTTGTCATGAGGAAATTTCAAGATCCTTCTGAACCATCTAGTTGTTGTGATAAAGGATATTTATAGGATGGCATGGTAGTATTAAAAGAATAACAGAGTCAGCAAAAGGGGTTCCTACTTGCTAGACTGTGAAAAGAGAGGCATGAAAAAAGAAAATAATAATAATGATTACAATGCTTTGAGTCTGTGAAAGGTCAAGCAATACTTCAGAGTTTTAATATAAATTGTACAAAATGTTGTACTGTTTATAAAAGAATAGCTATAGTAAGATTTTTCTGGAATTTTAAAATATAGGGAATATATCAGGGAAATGCAAATCAAAACCTCACACCTGTTAGAATGTCTATTATGAAAAAGATAAGAGGGGTACCTGGGTGGCTCAGTTGGTTGAGAATCTGACTCTTGATTTTAGCTCAGGTCATGATCCCAGGGTTGTGGGATTGAGCCCTGCATCAGGCTCTGTGCTGAGTGTGGAGCCTGCTTAAGATACTCTCTCTCCCTCTCTCTCTCTCCCCCTGCCACCCCTCTCCCCCACTCACACTCTAAAATTAAAAAAAACAAGATAAGAAACAATAGCAGTTGGAGAGGATGTAACGTAAAGGGAACTCTTGTGCATTGTTGCTGGGAATGTAAATTGGTGCAGCCACTAAGGAAAACAGCACGGAGGTTCCTCAAAAAATTAAAAACAGAACTACCATATGATCCAGCAATTCCACTACTGGTTATTTACCCAAAGAAGATAAAATCACTAATTTGAAAAGATATATGCACCCCTATGTTCATTGGGGCATTATTTATAGGAGTTCCTAGAGACAGAAAACAGACTGATGGTTATCATAGGGGAAGGGGGTCAACTATATAGTGAAAGTAGTAACTAGATTTACTGCAGTGGTCACTTTGTAGTGTACACAAAAATTTTAATTTTTTTTTCTTTTTTTTTTTTAGGTGAAAGCAGAGTTTATTGAAGATATAGAGCAAACAGATACAGATGAACTGTCTGGGAGACTGAGAGAGGAAAGAAGCACGAGTCTCATCACTGCTTGGGGTCTGGGTTTTTTTTATTGAGGATGGCAGTCTCGTGTATGTGTCCTCTCAGGCATCCAAGAAATGGTTAGAACAAAGATGAGGGCTCAGGTTCTCTTCCTAGGAGCCAGGGGGTCTTGGTGTAGAGATGTCTAGCTCTCGTGGCCTGCAATGCACATATGATAGCTTCATCCAGTCATTCTCACCTGGGCCTTCCTTAGATGTCATTTATTCTAGAGCGTCATCAACTCCTTGTCCCTTACAAGAAGGGCTTAGGCTGTTTTCATTATAAGGCATGTGTAATGTGGGGTAGAGATGCAGGTCCTAGCAGGAAGAGAAGCCAGAAAAGAAGCAAAGGGGAAAAAAACCAGCTTTTTCCCTCATGGCGTCCCCTTCAGTTTCCCTGTCTCATTCCCTGCTATGGGATTTTTATCATCCTTATTCTTAAGGGGTGTTGAAGGGTGAAGCTCTCATCTCCTGTAGCTTCTTCAGGCTGAAAGGGATTGCAGGTCCTACCTAATGGGAGGCATAAAAACCCTGAGCTATCTCACTACAGGAAGGGCTCCTAGTTGCAGATATTTTTGAGTTGGAGGCATGCGTGAGGTCTCATCATAAGAATAGGATGTTTCCTACAGTCATCATTGAGATAATTTGTCTGACATCTTTACACAGAGCATGTAGCAACAATAGTCCCCATAATAAAAAAGACTAGCATAATTACTATCATAGCTAGTAGAAGTGTTTTCCACCAAGACTATCCATGTCCGCTAAACCAGGAAGAAACCCACTCACTGAGAGAATGAGAAGAGTCAGACATTGCTTTAATTTGTGTGTGCATGTCTGCTAAAACTTTTGATAGAGATTAGAGTCATCTGGGATATATACATAACATTTAGTCTCAATATTAGCATAAGTGTCTTCTTGAGCTGTAGTCAGGATATCAAGGCTTTGGAGGGCCACCTTTTGAATTTGTGGGTGACAGCATGTCGGGTTTGGCGAAAGGTGGCTACCATATGCTTGACTACAGTCTCTATTTGTAATTTTACACGTATAGAGGTGGCTCCTGGGACAAATATGGCTAAGGAACAAAACCATCAAGAGTTCCTCTTTGCCTCACGTCTAGCCTTAATAATATTCTATGAGGAATCACTGGCAAGTACAGCTGACACTAATCTAATGCTATACATCAACTTTATCTCAATAAAATATAGGTACTAATCTTATATATTTCTTCTGTTAAATAAATGTTTGCTTTAACATTTACATGTTTAATGAAAATACAAGGTACGGAACAGAGTATACAATATACTACATTTGGTGTAAGGAAGCATTTATTTATTTAAAAAAAAAAATTTTTTTTTAAGATTTTTTTTTTTTAACATTTATTTATTTTTGAGACAGAGAGAGACAGAGCATGAACGGGGGAAGGGGCAGAGAGAGAGGGAGACACAGAATCGGAAACAGGCTCCAGGCTCTGAGCTGTCAGCACAGAGACTGACACGGGGCTCGAACCCACAAACCATGAGATCACGACCTGAGCCGAAGTCGGATGCTTACCTAACTGAGTCACCCAGGCGCCCCTGCATGTTTGCTTATTTTTATGAAAAGAAACAACAGAGGCATAACCTAGAAACTAAAAATAATGATTACTTATAGGGGCAGGGTGGAATTGGGGGAGGGAAGTAACAGAATGGAAGGACTTTTATGGATGGCAGCAAAGTTTCTCAGACTATATCTTTTTATATAGTTTTGACCATTAAAACATACACATTTTACAACTTCAAGAATAAAGTCAAAAGGGAAAAAATAAACCTAAAATTGAAAAACTAAAACAAATGAACCTAATTACATAAAATTGGTAACCTAATGACACAGAAAAATAATTTCAAGCAATCTTTGAACACATTACTCTGATAGTACACTTATTGGGCTGTACACTAAGGACAAAAGGAACTGCAGAGAAATCTTAACCTTCACACTGTACTTTAGTTTTCAGTAGTAGCATTGATATGGCAATTTTAAGATTATCACATATATATTATAGGATAAAGTTTCACTAGGAATCAAGAAGTTCAGTGGGAGCCAAAAGAAATACAAATATAAAATCAAAGAAGAATTGGGGCTCCTGGGTGGCTCAGTCGGTTAAGCGTCCAACTTCAGCTCAGGTCATGATCTCACGGCTCATGAGTTCGAGCCCCGCACTGGGTTCTGTGCTGACAGCTCAGAGCCTAGAGCCTTCTTCAGATTCTGTATCTCCCTCTCTCTCTGTCCCTCCTCCACGTGCATTCTGTGTCTGTCTTTCTCTCTCTCTCTCTCTCAAAAAAAAAAGTTAAAAAAAATCAAAGAACAAATTTAGAAATACGAGAATGAACTAAAAGGTTTTTGTTTTAATATATTTCCCAGCTCTGTTCACCAAAAATAAAGACACCCAGATGCATTGAGCACAACTAGATCTTGGTCTATGTTTTGGGTTGAAATGTGCCCCTCAAAAAGATATGTCGAACCCCTAACCCCTGGTATTGGTGAATATGACTTTATTTGGAAACAGGGTCTTTGCAGAGATCATGCTGGATAAGGGTGGGTCCTAAAACCCATGACTGGTGTTCTTATAAGGAGAGAGAGAGATTTGAAGACAACAGAGTGAAGAAGGCCATGTGAAGACAGGCAGAGTGGGCAGCAATGCTGCCACAAACCAAGAAATGCCAAGGATTGTCAGCAACAACTAGAAGCCAGAAGAAGCAAGGAAGGATTCTTTCCTAGAGCCTTCAGAGGACCTGAGGTGGTCTCTGGCAATGCTTTAATTTCAGACTTCTAGCCTCCAAAGCTGTAAGAGATTAAATTTCTGTTGCTTAAAGCTATCAGTTTGTGGTGTTACAGCAGTCCTAGCACACTAACACAGTCAATGAGGGTGTTCTCTCCTTGTCACATCGAGGACAAGGAAAGTAAAAGGTAAACCTAGGATACATTATTGTTCCAGAAGAGCAAGGGAATTCCCCAAGACTCTTGGGGTATGTCAAAATGGAGTTCTCACTGGCCAAATTTGGGGCAATTTGAACATCATGAAGAATAATGACTGTAACTATATAATTTTGGATAGATGAAAATCCATGAGTCCACTGTGATTATATATGTGTGCTGACCTCTAAAATATTTTGCCACCTTGGACGTGACTATTAACACCAAATCCTTGCTTGAATACTGATACTTAAAGAGAAAGAGTAAGTATTTACCTTGACTTTTTAGGAGGAATTACAGTTCATCCCTAGGTGATGAGTGAAAGTTTTTATTTACAGAAAAATGTCAGTTATTAAAGGTAGAAGGAATGACAGAATCTTTTCAAATGGCCATTCTGCCACCCACAATGACATAATCGATTCAAGCATTACTAGTTATCTGTAATCACAGAAAATTAAAAACAACCTAAATGTCCAAAGCAGTGAACTGGTTCAACAAATTCAAAGTTCATCCATAGAATGATACACAGGTCAAGTTCTTAAAACTTCAAGGAGCTGTGTGTGTGGGTGTACATGCATACACATGGAACCACATTTTGGTGAAGGTAATGTAGGCACCACATTCAAAAAGTATCACAAGATACAAAATGAAAAATAAGTCTTCCTTTCATCTGTATCCCTCAGAGGAAACTACTGTTTATCAGGTTTTTGTGTGTCCTTCCATATATTCCAAGCAAATCTAAAAGTATATGCTCATGTGTACATTTTTAACATGTGAATACAAATTCTTTATACAAATGAAGCTTTTTATGTACAGTTTTACACTCCTTTTTATCATTTATTAATATATATTGGGAGTTGCTCTGCAACAATACAAAAAAATTCTTTCTTTGTAACACTTAAATTTATGATACGGCCAAACAATGAAATAATATTAGTGTCACCTATCAATTATACATTGTTTCTAACCACTTGCTATTAGAAATAATGTTACACTTGTACATTTGTCATTTTTGTACACATATGAATGTATCTGGTATAAATTCCTAGACATGGAATTGTTCAAGGAGTATATATATTTATTTTTTTAAAAAATTTTTTTTTTTTCCAACGTTTTTTATTTATTTTTGGGACAGAGAGAGACAGAGCATGAACGGGGGAGGGGCAGAGAGAGAGGGAGACACAGAATCGGAAGCAGGCTCCAGGCTCCGAGCCATCAGCCCAGAGCCTGACGCGGGGCTCGAACTCACGGACCGCGAGATCGTGACCTGGCTGAAGTCGGACGCTTAACCGACTGCGCCACCCAGGCGCCCCAAGGAGTATATATATTTAAAACTTTGCTGCATATTGACAAACTGTCCTCCACAAATGACTCCAACAATAAATGACTATAGTTTTATATAGTTTTATATTCTTATATACTTCTATACTGTACTTTTAACAACCCCATTAGTAACTTTTTGATAGCTGATAACCTGAAAAGATGTATCTTAGGATAATTTTAATTTACATTTCTCTTCTCAGTGATGTTGGGCTTTGCCTTCTGCTAGTTAAATGCCAAGCAAGACTCAGTATCACTAGGTGTTCAGTTCAATGAATAACTGATAGATTTTGTCAATACCTATTCAGTAGCAAGGAATAAGCTATATAGAAGTAAAATGAATTGAGTTTATAATTAAATTATGAGAAAACACTGGATGATTACAATAAATAACTATTTATATGACCACTTATTTTTTAAGGTGAAAAAAATGCTACATAGTAGCCATACCTGTGATTTTAATATTACAAGGAATGCCAAAAGGAGCCTCTCCTACAGTTCCAGCAGTCCCACCCCATCTGCATGCACACCCTAAGTCAAGTTTCTGTTGCATGAACTAAAAACAAAACAAAACAAACAAAAACGGTGGCTTTAGCACCCACTTATTTGCTGTCTGGAGAGAGAAAAAATTAAATTCACATGTATCTGACAGAGAAAATGTCTTTATTTAAAGGGACTTTCTATTTATCCTCCCACCCTCTTTTAAAGGTTACTTTGTCTTTCTGCATTTACACAGTTTTGTAGAGTTGAAATCTATACAAGTGCCTTACTCTAAAGCATCTCATTAAAAAAAAAATCATACCTCAGTCCAAAATTCAAGTTATTATAATATGGCAAATTTCAGGCTTCTGTACCTGTTCAATGATGGCTTGGAAGCTATAGAGTCTGACCAGTCCTGAGCTGTACATCACAATCAGTATCCCATGAGACAAGGTAGCATCTGTAACGTTCCCGAAAATCTGAGGGGAAAGGTAGATATCACCTGAGAAAAGACCAGAAGGCCAATCCTCTTGAGTGTTCACAGTGGTTTGTGCTTTGCTTAATATTCAGGTCACCACGACATCACTGCCGCCTAGTATTATAACTTAATTATAATTTAGAGACCTGAAGTTAAGGTGTCATTAGGGTGGTAGGCCACTGGAGTCTCAAACTGGAACACTAATGGGAGTGTAGCATATAACCTTCAAAATGATTCAGCAGCATTAATTTGCCTCATCCATTTGCTTTACAGTTTTGCCAATATCTTTTAATAGCAAATCCTGGGGCGCCTGGGTGGCGCAGTCGGTTAAGCGTCCGACTTCAGCCAGGTCACGATCTCACGGTCCGTGAGTTCGAGCCCCGCGTCAGGCTCTGGGCTGATGGCTCGGAGCCTGGAGCCTGTTTCCGATTCTGTGTCTCCCTCTCTCTCTGCCCCTCCCCCGTTCATGCTCTGTCTCTCTCTGTCCCAAAAATAAATAAAAAATGTTGAAAAAAAAATTTTAATAGCAAATCCTATTCTGGGGTGCCTGGGTGGCTCAGTTGGTTGAGCGACCGACTTCAGCTCAGGTCATGATCTCACAGTCCGTGAGTTCGAGCCCCGCATCAGGCTCTGTGCTGACAGCTCGGAGCCTGGAGCCTGCTTTGGATTCTGTGTCTCCCTCACTCTCTGCCCCTCCCCCGCTCATGCTCTGTGTCTCTCTGTCAAAAATAAATAAACATTAAAAAAAAATTAAAAAAACCCAACAAATCCCATTCTTCATGGACATAGGCATACACTGAGACCATCTAATTCTACCATACAGGATATGCATAGTAAATATAGAGACCTATTCTTCATGCTAAAATGTTACTTATAAAGAGACAGTTTTCAGCTAGAAAGGAAAAGATTGGCTCTGAGAAAGTACTTCTAATGAGAAACAGCCAATTCCAGAATTTTATTATTACTTTGTTCTTTAAATATCTAACACAGCTAGGTGTTTTAGTCATATAAAACCCAAACATGTTAAAGACCAAGCCAACACCTATAGAGACATTTAGACTGGCTAACCTTGAGTAAAGCTTTGGTTCTTTGTTCCCTTTCTGTTTTTGTTCTATGCAACGGATCCTGTCATAATCCTCCACAGAGCTCTGACAAAGAACTTGATTCTGTGCCTATTTTAATATTTACAAAAGCCAACATAGACAAATTTTCATAGCAATGAAAGAACAAGTAGAAATTAAGTGAAAATCTGTTTCTGTTTCTAATTACTTAGTGAAAATTTACTACCCCAATAAATAGCTTAAAGTACATTCTAAGCCAGCCCATGGATAGTCTTTTATACATGGTAAGTGAAAGATACGCTTCAATTCCAACTAACCCTAATCAAAACCAAATCCCTCCAATGATTATTGTAGGCATGTAAAAATAGATAGAAACAATTTATGACTTAGCTAAGTGTTCATTCCTGTTTTGGACTGTAATAAGCATACACAATTACTTAATCCACGAGCACAAAGAAAACAATTAAATTCGTAAGTTATGTTTTTTGTCATCTCTTAGAAGGATAATTATGCTTTCTTTGCTTTGATCTTGACTAGCTCATAATTTTTTATTGGCGGATCCTGGTTTCCCACTTTGAAAAAGAAGACTTGTGTAATTCAAACATATTTTCAAATAATGAGTGCTATAATAAAGTAGCCACTCTATTTTAAAATTTGGTTCATACTTTGGAGTCAACTCTACTTTCTAATTCCAGTTTCTGCATTCACTTAGGATTTGGTTAATTTCCTAGTGGAATACATCATACATTACAAAGTTGTAAACTACTCAAAGTGCCTGGCACAAAGCCAAGAATGAACAAGTAATGATACTATTCATTTGCCTTTATGTAGTTTAGTATACTATGCTTTTACAAAAATTTTTTAACATGTTCATCTTATTTGCTAATGACTATTAGCGGACTCTGAAGATCTGCTTCAGTAATACTTAATTAAAGACTAGTAGAATAGACCAATAAATAATTATCCCCCCAGACTAAGTAACAATTTTTAAATGGAAAGTAGAAGGCTATTGATTCTTTTACTCAAAGGAAGTATGTCCTTTCTTTCCTCCCATATCATGGCCTATAAATCAAGAACAATGACAAGAATAAAACCTAAAACTGAATGAGTTGGAAAACTCACATATTTAATTATAAGGCTGTTTCTGTATCATAAAACAAGTTTTAGATCTATACCTAAAGTTAATATTGCAATTAAATCAGAAGTAAGTTCTTACCTTCTTGCTGATCTCCAGAATCCCTATGAGTGAAAAAGGTAAAACATGGAACACTGCAAGGTACAGCAAAATAGGCTGTTGAATGCCTGCCTACAAGGAAAGATTAAATTATAGGCAGCTCTCAAAAGCATTTCAGAAACACTGTTTTCATGAGTTGAAAACATCCATCTATCCTAGCATACAGTTATGTGGATGTTTTCAATTCATGAAAACCTCCGTCTACGTTGCAAAGTTACTTAAACAGGAAGGCATATGTGTTCAAAATAAGTCCATTAAACCTTTAGCCCTTCAACACACATGCACATACACACAAAAATCTATAAAAGTAAACCTAACAGTAAACATTTAACAATGAAACATATTTTACATACTGTACAAAAACATTTTATCTACTGCATAACAAAATACACTTTCCATATTACAATTACAGCATAAATATATATTTATAATATCTACCATATACCATATAATTAAATTGTTATTATTATACATATATTATGGTATATTAATATAGTATAAGTTATATTGTAAGTTGGAGTTCTAATAATAAAGACCTTAATCAAAAGACACATAGTTATGGTCGTATCACCTGAAAGTAGCATTACACTGACATGTCTACGTGAGATGAGAAGAAATTATCAACAGTTAAAGCCTGAATGATTTGTCTGTTTGGAAAAGATAGCTCCCTTACTTTGAAGAACAAGGTTCAATTTGTTTCCACTATGGAATGTAAAATAATCTGTTGTATTTCTCCAGAGTGGCTTAAAGGGTATTTCTTAAGCTCGTGATAAACAACTTTTATACCATTTTTCAGAAATCAAAGATCATTAGTTCTTTCACAACAAATTTGCAGACAATTTCTTCATTCCATTAATGCTTAAGATTTATTTATTGATACTTAAAGATGTCTACCTGCCGGGCCAATGCTGAACATTTGTTTTGAGCTGACTTGACTGCAATGACTTCTTGAGGAGTGTCCCAGCTCAAATATCTTATAAAAGAATGAGGAGAAGGTTATTCATTGGGATCAGTTTCCTTATAATCAAAATATAATAGTATTTTCTAAATAGTTCTTTAGTTATTTAAATTATAAAACAAAGTAATTTATTTTAAAACAAAAACAACTTAAAATTTCCCTCTAGATCCTTATGCAATAACTCCTATTTAAAAATATATATATATATTTAACTTTAATCCTTCTAGAGTGTCAGTGAATAAACTCTGTGTTTGATCAAACAGTATTCAAAACTTAGAAAACAAAAAACTATTCCTGCTTTAAAATGGAAGTTACAAAAAGCATTAAAAATGTTACTTTCACATTCTGCATGCATTATTCACTCCAAATATATATATATATATATATATATATACACACACACACACACACACACACACACACACACCTATATAGGTGTGTGTGTGTGTGTGTGTGTGTGTGTGTGTGTGTATGAAATTTAAAAACTACTAGTTAAAATAACAGTTTTTAGGGACATCTGGCTGGCTCAGTCAGAAGAGCATGTGACTTGATCTCAGGGTTGTGAGCTTAAGCCCCACATTGGATGTAGAGATTGCTTAAAAACAAACAACAAAAATACTTCTTAGATTGTACTAGGCAGATATTTAACTGAAACAGACTAACCTTCAGGAAAATCAACCATGAAGTACAACCTACATATAAAATACTATTTGCAGAAGGGAAATTAGGAACACCTGGGTGACTCAGTGGGTTAAGTGTCTGCTCAGGTCATAATCTCACAGTTCATGAGTTTGAGTCCTGCGTCAGGCGCTGGGCTGACAGTTCAGAGCCTGGAGCCTGCTTCATTGGGATTCTGTGTCTCCCTCTCTTTCTGCCCCTCCCCTGGTTGCGCTCTGTCTCTGTCTCTGTCTCTCTCTCAAAAACAAACACTTAAAGTTTAAAAAAGATGGGAAATGAAAACGGGAGAGGGGTGGTACCTGGCTGGTTCAATTGGTAGAGCATGTGACTCTTGATCTCAGGGTTGTGAGTTCAAGCCCCACGTTGGGCATGGAGCCTACTTAAAAAAAAAGGGTGGGGGTGATATCTGCCAACTATTACAGGTTAGTTACTTAAGAGTGATACAACAATAAATGATAAAAGGTCTGTTATCCTCAGACCTTCAAAGGTACTCATGAGGAAAGAAAAATAGAATAGGTTTATAAATTGAGATCCAGGTATACAATGGTAAACTAAAAAAAAAAAGCTTGAAATTTCCTGGGCCACAAGTCTCAAATTTATTTCATAGGCTTATATTTACATATGTACATATATAAATAAGATCTTGAGTAATAAAGCCACATTTAATACCTGAATTTGCAATATGAAGCAAGATATATTTTCTCAAGGACTTTTCCAGTAGTTGCTGATATGCGAAATAGCCAATTATGTGCAGTCAGTGCTATGAGTGAGGATTTATAATCTGATGGATTGGGAAGTATTTCCCCCTAAAAAAATAAATAAATAGAAATCAAGGTGTAAAAATGAAACTGGCTGGTCATGAACAATCTGCAGTAATCTATGCCCAAAGAAACTAGCTAAAACCTTAAAGAAATAGCTATGTAAAACCAAAGAGGAAATATTAAATGTACAAATAGAGAATTAAGACAAGGAAAGAAAAGACTGTAGGTTATTATTTTCATCATAACTTATTGAGTTTATTCACATAAAGTGCTTAGACAGTACCTGAAATAATTTATTATTTATTGTTATTTATCATTAAGTAATTCAACAAGTGTAAGCCAATCATCATCATAACAATAGGAGTATTACTAACAATGCTGTTGTGATAACAATGATAACAACAATAACAGTTCTTAAAACCATAAGAATTAATAGTCATCTGCTAAAGGGGCAGCTGGGTGGCTCAGTCAGTTAAGCATATGACTTAGGCTCAGGTCATGACCTCCTGGCTCATGAGTTCGAGCCCTGCTGACAGCTTAGAGCCTGCAGCTTGCTTCAGATGCTGTGTCTCCATCTCTCTGCCCTTTCCCTGCTTGTGCTCTGTCTCTCTCTCTCAAAAATAAACATTTCAAAAAATTTTAAAAAACAATAAAAAGAGTCATCTGCTAGAATAGATGTTTCTTTGTTCTAAGACTGTCTTTTTGACACAAGTCAAAATGGCAAGAGGGCAAATTGTTCCATGATTCACTGCAGCTCTACTCTTAACCCAAATGAAAAGCTAGAATGCAGAATCAAGGCAGCCAAAGAAAAACAGAAGATGGACCTGGTTTTAAAGATATCCTCCGTTGGTGGCTGGGTTGGTTAAGTGTCTGACTCTTGATTTTGGCTCAGGTCATCTCATGGTTCATGAGACTGAACCCCATGTCAGGCTCTGCACTGACAGCATGGAGCCTGTTTGAGATTCTCTCTCTCCCTCTCTCTCTGCCCCTTCTGTGGTCTCTCTCTCTAAAATAAATAAAATAAACTTTTTTAAAAAAGATGCCCTCTGTTGTTAGTGCATTACCCCCCAAAAAGGGAGGTAATGGCTATTTGGGCATACCTGCCACTGATCAGCTGCCACAAGGTGGAAGTCTAAGGCAGGAAAAGAAAGAGAAGCAAAGAGTTCTACTTTAATTTGTAAAATAAAAAGGAAGTTCTTGGGGGGCGCCTGGGTGGCTCAGTCAGTTAGGCTTCCTAAGCTTCCCACTTCAGCTCAGGTCATGATCTCAGGGTTTGTGGGTTTGAGGCCCACATCAGGCTCTCTGCTGTTAGCACAGAGCCCACTTCAGATCCCCTGAATCCCTCTCTCTTTGCCCCTTTCCGGCTTGCACTCTCTCTCTCCCGCTCTCAAAAATGAATAAACATTAAAAAGAAAAAGGAAATTCTACGACAAAAGTTAAGAATAGGGAAGTTAAAATTAATCTACTATTTGCGTTGGCTAAAAAGTGAATAGAAAAGAATAAAAGCATAGGTATTTTATATATGGTTTTAAAGATTTGTCTTTCCTTTCAGTTTTTGTGTTTGTTTCTTGGTTGTGTGTGTATGTGTGTTTAAGTTTAACTACTGGAAGTCTTACACTAAAATCACATATAATGATGTAAACATTTTTAGTCTGTGGCGTCTTACATAAGTATCACCTCCTGGAGATTTTTTTTTAATGTTTATTTGTTTTGAGAGAGAGAGAGAGAGAGAGAGAGAGAGAGAGAGAGAGAGAGAAGAGTGTGTGTTTGTGTGTGTGTGTGTGTGTACACAGGAGAGGCAGAGAGAGAAAATTCCAAGCAGGCTCTGCACTAACAGTGCAGGGCTTGATCTCACAAACTGTGACATGACCTGAGCTAATATCAAGAGTTGGATGCTCAACTGACTGAGCTACCCAGGCACCACTCACTTCCTGGAGATTTAAAAAAAAAAGAATTGGAAGGAGCATATATAATAGGTTTGAGGTATTTTCCTAAACCAAAAGTTGCATTTCACACATTGTCTCAGAAAAGGGTGCTAATTTATTTTTTTTAATTAAAAAAAATTTTTTTTTAATATTATTTTTGAGAGAGAGAGAGAATGCAAGCAGGGTAGGAGCATAGAGAGAGGGAGACACAGAATCCGAAGCAGGCTCTAGGCTCTGAGCTGTCAGCACAGAGCCCAATGCGAGGCTCGAATCCACCAATGGGGAGATCATGACCTGAGCCCAAGTCAGATGCTTAACTGACTGAGCCACCCAGGTGCCCCTAAAAGGGTGCTAATTTAAATGTAGTTTCACATCAATATGTTAACAACAATAAATGATAACTTTCTTAGTTTTTCTTAATGGAAAATCTTGGTTAACTTCAAATGAGAAGAAAATGTTTAAAGAGAAGTGAGAATAGGAATTAGATTACTAGAAACTCTATTTTTTCAAGGATTGCTCTAAATTTTTTGTGTTTTTATACTGTGTCTTCAAAACTTTTCTCAATTAAGAAATCTGTCATCCTTGGGGTGCGTGGGTGGCACAGTTGTTTGAGCAACCCACTCTTGATTGCAGCTCAGGTCATGCTCTCAAGGGTTAAGTGAGATTGAGCCTCACGTGGGGCTCTGCGCTGACAGTGAGGAGCCTGCTGGGGAATTTCTCTCTCCCTGTCTCCCTGCCCCCTTCCCTGCTGTCTCTTTAAAAAATAAATCAATAAACATAAAAAAAAAAAAATCTGTCACCTTCCTCTCCCAACCAATGAAAACAGATTAAAAGGCTTTAGATATTGGGGGCACAACAGTTATTTTCAGCTTTCAGTAAGAAATTGGGGAAGAAAACAGATGTAAAACTTTCTGATTTTTAAAAACGTGTCTCTTTTTAAAAAGAATAAGTGTAGGGGCACCTGGGTGGCTCAGTTGGGTAAGCGTCCGACTTCGGCTCAGGTCATGATCTCACCATCCGTGAGTTCGAGCCCCGCATCGGGGTCTGTGCTGACAGCCCAGAGCCTGGAGCCTGTTACAGATTCTGTGTCTCCCTCTCTTTCTGACCCTCCCCCATTCATGCTCTGTCTCTCTCTGTCTCAAAAATAAATAAGCGTTAAAAAAAAAATTAAAAAGAGTAAGTGTCTAAGGGAAAAGAAAGCAGCAGCTCTGGAAAACTACAATTTTATGTAAAAACAGTAGTCTTTGACAAAAGAGAGAATTTTAATAGTAAATTCAAAGGATAGCTTCTTTTCTTTTAAACATTATTTTTGGTCACATATTTTAAGTTCTATTTTTCCTAAAAAACAACCAGCCAGATTCAAAAACCTGATTAATTTGCTACAGTATGTCATAAGTACAGTTCTTAAAACACTGATCCCATGAAAAACTAACATGTAGAAATATACCTCAAAAAAGGAAGTCCTATAATCAAGAGTTTCAGAAAACGGTTTGATAATCACTGTGAACATTAGTATTATCGTTAAGTATTATTAAAGGCTCTGAGAAGTAATTCTATAAATAAACTTGTTTAGCCTTTTAAACTCAGAATATTCCAAACTTATTTTGTGTACAAGTCAATTCTCTCAACTCCTCTAGCAAGTAGAAGATGCTATTTATGAAAACACGGTTCTGAAAAATACACATCAGGGCAATGTTAGTCTGTCTGATGGAGTGAGCTTATCTTATTATTTTATTTTGTATTACTTTTATTATTTTATTTTTTATTTTTGACTTAGTATTTTCCTAACAAGATTCACGGAGGAAACTTATAAGTCTACTTTCACAGAGCCATGTGACATAACTGCTGTCCTAAATAAATATCTTATTTTGATAGAATGATCTCTTAAATCAGTAGAATGATCTCTTAAACACTGAGGATAACTCTAAACTAGCTTATATTGCTTGCAAAACTTTTAATCAGTTCATAACTTTTTTCTAATTTTTAAGATTTACAAATAGCATCAAAATTTTAAAATACATTCATAATATTAATATATAATTTTTTAAGATATAAGTTATTTCCTGAGGAAAAATAAGCAAAGGATACACTCTCTCTTCTTGACTTCTTTCAAGATTCAGGAATCACTATGATATTAAAGCTTTGTTCCTTTATACTACATATCAACAATGATCAGTTCT
The DNA here is from genome assembly GCF_028018385.1 of Neofelis nebulosa. Lineage (NCBI taxonomy): Eukaryota > Metazoa > Chordata > Mammalia > Carnivora > Felidae > Neofelis > Neofelis nebulosa. The sequence continues at coordinate 61,838,671 of NC_080783.1, forward strand.
TTTAAGCAAAAAATGCATTAGAAACAAATACTCTAAAAATAAATCTTACCACTGGGCATTCCCATAATAAAGCATCCTCTATTTTTTCTGATTTGGAACATTTTGGCATTTCATAAAGTTTTCTTGGCTCGGATGCAACACTGGAAAAAAAGAAAAATGAATGATTATTCTTCTTATTCATTGAGACAGTGTTTGCTCAGCTTTGAGTGATTTATTCTATTTAGAGATTTGGAATACCAAGATACAACTTGCTACTTTGTCTTCCTTTTCTTAACTAAATGTTAACATTTTTTTCCTGATCACATAATTCAAAAGGAAATTCACTGGAAAAACATCTGAAAAATACAGTAACATAGATTAGAATACTATAAAATTATAAAAATAACCATTATTAACATTTTGGTTCATTTTCTTCTGCTTTTTCTTTATATGCATATACTTACCTGCAGATTATTTTCCAAAGTTGGATCATATTGATTTCTTTCTTTAACCCTGAATGATTACAGTGAATATCTCTGCTGAATTCCATGGCATTCAAAAACTGTTATTCCAATATTGTAAAATGAAAATTAGATAAAAAGAGTCCTTTTATTTTAGAATGAAAATTAATAGGTTAAAAAAGGAAATACCTTTAAGGTGTTGTTGTTTTTTTTTTTTAATTCCCAAACTGCCTTTCAGAAAAATTGAACAAGTTTATACCTCTGCCAGTATTGAAACTACAATTTTTAGGTGAAAAATAGTCCCTTATTTTTAATTTATACTTCTCTGATTACTACTGAGATACGATCATAGATATTTTCCTTTTTTTTAACTGATGTACTTCAAAATTAAGCTACTATTTAAAAAAAATATTTTTACTGCTTGTATTTGAGAGAGAGAGAGAGACAGAGTGCGAGCAGGGGAGGGGCAGAGAGAGGGGGAGACACAGAATCTTCAGGCTTCAAGCTCTGAGCTGTCAGCACAGAGCCTGATATGGGGCTTGAACCCAGGAATGCGAGATCATGACCTAAGCTGGAGTCTGATGCTCAGCCAACTGAGCCACCAGGCACCTTGAAATGTATATATTAACAAAGGGAGAAGCTTCTAGGTTGGTGAACACATGGACATTCAGGGAGAGTAGTGTGCTCAAAGAGCATGGATATTCCATGCCCTTTCGCATGTAACTTGCCTATGCAACTCTTCCATCTGGCTGTTCTTGAATTATATCTTTTATTATCAACTGGTAATCTACTAAGAAACCAATCACAAAAGACACATACTATGTGATTCAATTTATATGAAATGTCCAGAACAGATGAATCTATAGAGACAGAAAACAGACTAGCAGTTGCTGAGGATGATGTGGGTATTGGGGCAATAGCTAAAGGCAATAAACTTTCTTTTTGAGGTGATGAAAATGTTCTAAAGTCAACTGTAGTGTTGGCTGCCTATATGAACCGCAAGGGTTCACCAAAATTCCTATCATTGAATGAACATTCAACGAACTAAATATCATCAAATTGTATACTTTAAATTGGCGAATTGTATAGTATGTGAATTATATCTTTTAAAAAATGTTTATTTATTTATTTTTGAGAGAGAGAGGCAAAGAGAGAGGGAGACAGAATCACAAGCAGTCTCCGCACTGTCAGTGCAGAGCCTGACATGGGGCTCGAATCTAGGAACTGAGAGATGTGACCTGAGCCAAAATCAAGAGTCAGGTGCTTAACCAACTGAGTCACCTAGGCACCAGTGTGTGAATTATATCTTAATTAAGCTGTTAAGAGAAAGAAAATGTCTAATATTTTTTATAGAAGCAAAGCATGGTGTTTAGAATATGCTTTAAAACACTTCGTAAAAAGATAAAGGAAAAGTGAGCAATGGCGTAGATAAGCAAATGCAGCAAAATTTGGATCATCTTTGAATTTAGGTAATTAGTACATGGGTGTTCACTACACTGTTTTCTCTGAAGCATGTTCGAAAATTTTCTCTCAAAGCAAAGAAAGGCACGTACTTCCAAAACAAAACATAGAACTTCTTCCCAGGGCACGTAGGTGGCTCAGTCAGTTAAGCGTCCAGCTTCAGCTCAGGTTATGATCTCAAGTGTTGAGAGTTCGAGCCCTGCTTGGGGCTCTGTCGCGCCAGCTCAGAGCCTGGAGCCTGCTTCAGATTCAGTCTCAGTCTCTCTCTCTCTGCCCCTCCCCACTAGCATACTGTCCTTCTATCTCTCTCAAATATAAACATTAAAATTTTTTTTTAATTTAAAGAAATTTTTCTCTAAAGCAGCATATAATTAGTAGATACCTGACTTCCTTGACTCTGCTATCTTCTAAGCAGAATAAAACACTACACCATACTCTGAGCAACCTATCATTTTGCCTGCACTATAAAGTAAATTCATTTTAAATTGGTACTTGCAAAGATGAAACCTCTAACTTTGGGTTTAAGAAGATTTTAAAATTATACCCATTTACCACTTACTCTTCTTTTGGGCTCATTTTTCCATTCTCCTATTTCATTAAACATTGATAAAGCACGTGGTTCTATAAAAATGAGTCAAGATCAACAGTGAGGTGAATTACAGGAAAAATGTTCACCAAGATACCTGCTGACACAGCACCGATAATTGTCAAAATATATTCTTCCTCTCTCATAGGCTATAGGTGACTTGGAATGAGTTGTCCAAACATTCTTAAATTTAGTACTTTCCTGAAAGACACAAGGAATTTTGGTTTAGGAAATAACTCATAAGTCTCTACCCTGCAGCAATATTAAGTGCGATAATTAAATCTACAGTTTTCAAAGTAATTCCACGTACGTTATTTAAAACATGTTCATTTCTCCCTCACTCTGTCCTCAACGCTTTACGCGGTGTGACCAAATTTTAGGAAGACTGTTTGCAGGAAGACATAAGAAGCTTAAAACTAAAAGCATACGGTGGTTCTATTAATAGCTATTTAGTAATTCCCCAGGTTCAGGGCCTGGATACCCCTGTCCATCACCTGTGATCTTCTTAAAAGGAAGCGCTAACGAGTAAAAACTGCACCCCAGCAGGAGGCTTAGCCGCCAGTCGCCCCTCTGCCCTTGGCCCCATTCCCAGCAGCCGGCGGTCACCTGGCACACCAGCACCCGCAGGATGCCCAGGTTCGTCCTCTGCACCACGCCTGCGTCCCGCGAGAAGAAGCCCAGCGCCCGGCGGCTCAGCTGGCGGCACACGTTGGGTTTCTGAGTTGGGCCCATGGAGGCAAGGGCCGGGGGCGGGGTTTGCTGGGCTGAAGAGGGGCGCGCCCCTCGCTTCCGCGCCAGGCAGCGGCCGTTACCTTCGAACCTCCAGGCCCCAGCTCATCCAGGGGCCCAGGAAAAGCTGACGCGGGGAGCCGGGCAGGGAGCACACGGCAGTGGGGGGAGGGAAGGAGGGGTTGGCGCTGTCTGAGCGCAGAGTAAAGGAAAAGATACCCCTCCCGGCCTGCCACTCAAACACTCTGCAAGTCTGGACCGGGCTGCGGACAGTGCGACGCCCCCGCAACGCGCGTCCTGCCGGAGCCGTACCCTCCTCACCCGGAGAGGTAGTTCCCAGAGCCCTTTGAGGGAACCTGGCTCCTTCCCAGAACTACAATTCCCATCAGGCGGCAGGAAGAGAGCTCGGGTGCCGGCCCCGCCCCAACCAGCCGAGACCCCGCCCAGCCCCTCCTCCTCTGGCAGTGCGGAGGCTGCGCCGTGGGGCTCGCCCCCCTTTTCCGGGTCTGCGTACCGAGCGGGGCAGAACCCTAGGGGCGCTGTGTTGCCGCCTCCTGGTCTCGCTTCGCTGTGTAAACCTTGCCGCCCGGTTACCCTCGAGTCTCTCAGCTCCCGACTTTCGCTCTAGGAGGCCCTGGCCGAGCGCCGGGAGGGGCGCTGTGTTGAAAGCCACCCCCCTCTTTCCAAAGCAGTGTCCTGTGCTAAAGGTACGGCCCGCGGCTTTCCCTTCAGTCGCACGTTGGACGTTGTGGATGAGGTTGACGGTTAAACATTTCGGGTCTAGAAGCACAATGCTGTTGTAGTAGGAGTTAGTGGTGGAAGATGCTGGCATTCCCACCAAACTAGGATTGACTTACTCTCTCCTTTTGTGGCCTGAGGGGACACAAGGCTGGTTTTGCGATAATTGCTGCCTTTTCCTTCCTCTCGCCTCTTTTTTCTCTTCTTTTGCTAATAAAATATGAAATGTTTACATTCTTAATGGACTGTAAGATACTCCACGTTGATTCCTCTAAGTAGAAGGTAACTTGGTCGCCTACCCCTGCCTATAGGGTCAAAGTTCCCCCTACACTACATTTTCCGTAATCATGCACTACATGTGCCCCCGGGGATTGCTTTGCAAGTCCGTTAAGGGTCGTGTCTTTGCGTCTCCCACGTGGGCTTGACATGCCACCTCTCTTTCATACGTGGGCAAGGGAGTGATTGCATTTGACTGACAGCAAAGAGTGCAGTACTGGGTGAGTGCATTGGGTCACAATTTAAGTGTTTGGTAAAAATTGTGTCCCGGATACCCAGGGTTCTCTATTGTTAACTTAAAATATTTCCTTCAGGGCTTGAGCTTTTGCTGATTTTTCATGACTTATTTACAGCATACTGTGGAGCGCTTTGTATATTTTTAGAGCGCACTATAATAGTTAATTTGGTAATTCATGAATGCAGCTGTCACTGAGAAGACTGGGACCCAGAAAGGAGAACTGGATTTTCTTTGGATGAAATGAAATTCAAATCATTGCTGACTTAAATTCATCATCTCTCTTTTCTCATCCCCCTTCACCCTCACTTGTTTGTCTTCCTGTTGTCTTTATCTCACCACCAAGTCACCCAGAGGGCAGTCATCCTGGATACCCTCCCTTTCTCACCCACAACCAAGTCCTTTTGATTCTCTTTTCCATCTCCTTTTTATATCCCCTGCGTAATTTAGGGCCCCACCACTTCATCACATTATTATATTAAGTACCCTCCTTTCTGCCTTACTTAAGTACTTTCAATTCGAATTCTCCATCCTGCTGCCAGAGTGATTTTTCTAAAGCACAAATTTGTCATTTCCTTATTAAAATCTTTCAGTGGCTCCCAATCACCCAGAGCAGAATTTCTCAAGCCTGAGTGGATACCCAGGATTCTCCATTGTTAACTTAAAATATTTTTAGTATGTTAAATATATGCAAATATAAAACTATATATACACTCCTTATGTTGTATATCTTATACAACTATAACTCCCGGTTATAAGTTAAATGAAGCACAATTATGAAACAAATAAATTCAAATGAATACTTATTCATTGTTACCAATGAGACAGTTTTTGTTGGACCTGATATGCTCCAAAAGCAAATATTCACTGTCCTCCATAGCATAACTTCTTTACAAAAGCCCTGTCCATATTGTACTTGTGTTGAGATTACTCAGTGCCTTCACCTCTTTTCTTTTTTTAAACCACGGCAAAGCCTGCCTTTGTTCAATGTGTCATGATTTCATTTGATCTTCACTTGTCAAACAACATGATTTACACAAAGTAGTCCCCATTTCTTTCTCATTAACCTATGCCAGTGACAAATGGTACCATTTGTTTGCCAGTGCAATGCTAAACACAAACATGTAAACTGAAATCTTATGACAGTATTCAATTATAAGGGGGTCATTCAGATAATCCAGAGTATCCTTTTTAAAAAAATGTTTTTGTTGTTGATTTTTATCAAGTTGTACAAATCCCTAGGGGTCTGAATAGGTGCCATACAGGACAAAATCTGAATCCCTTAATGTAGTGTACAGGGCACTTCTATCTGCATCTTGCCCACACTTTCAGCCTTATTTCCTTGTCCATCGTTACTTAACATTTGCTCTTGTGGCTCTGACATGTTGCTCACTTACTCAAGCCAATGGGTCTTTCAACTTTTCTTTGGAACTCCCTCCCTTTCCTTCTCTTGTCTGTTTTATCTTGTAACTTATCCCAGGTATCACACCTCCACTCACACTTTTCCCGACCCCTTCACTTCAGGTATAGACTTGGTTCTTCTAACATGTTTCTCTGCATACATTGGTTGTAGCACTGTATTAGAATTATTGTTTGTTGGTCTTCCCAACACATTGTTTTTATGCTTTTTTTTTAATAGGCTCTACACCCAGTGTGGGCTTGAACTCAGGACCCCAAGATCAAGAGTTGCATGCTGTACTGAGTGCCCCCCCAACATACTGTTTTTAGAGTAGTCCATTCGTTCATTCGACATACATATGCATTAACCACATTTTAGGCAGTATACAAAGGATGCATATGTATGTTGAATAAATTGACTGTTCTAAGGACATTGTATAGAATCTATTATTGGCAACTAAGTACTTTCAACATACATGCAGATTTAGTCTCCCTTTTTTCTTTAAATCAGTAGAAAACCACAGTGTTCATAAGAAGAAATAACTTTTTAAAAACTTGAATCCCCAACAGTTCTACCTATAAGTAGATATTTTTTCCATTTGTTGAGGGTAAAATGGCATGCACAGATATCCCTAGTTTAGGATTTGAAAATGACTTCTCAATTTAAGACCTAGAACAAACATTGTTTTTTTGTTTCTTGTTTTTCTTTTTCAATCTGTGTCATGTGTTTTAACAGAATACTTAGCTATCTTTACCACGATGTTTTTTAATATATATTTTGTTAAATTTATTTTGTTAGTAATCTCTACACTCAATGTGGGGTCAAACTCATGATCCTAAGATCAAGAGTCACATACTCTACCAACTGAGCCAGCCAGGCACCCCTATCATGATATTTAAAGACAAAGAGATATGAATTCAGAAGTTAATAAAATGCTTTTTGTTCATGTTCTTTGTTTAAAGAAGCATGGTAAAGCACTCAGGTTATTAAACTTGAACATTTGTTCAGAGATAAATTGTTCAGAGACAAAACCACAAGAGGTCATTCATTCAGCATGTAATTATGTTCATGTACTTTGTGCTGGGAACTATTTTGGCATAGGGTATAACAGTGAATGGGATAGACAAGGCCTCTACGTGTGGAGGGAGTTAGACGATAAATACATAGATTACAAAAATGAAATTTCAGGTAGTGATAAGGGCCGTGAAGAAGACAAAACAGGGTGATGTGCTTGGTAGAGTATGGTTGGAAGCCCTGCTTTATTTTAGCTAGAGTGGTCAGGGAAGGCCTCTTGCAGATTGGACTTCTGAGCTGAGACCTGAATGATGAGGATGAGTGAGTCTGCAAAGAATTGAGGTTAGAGTAGTCCAGGCAGAAAACTCTTGAATGCAAGGTTCCCAAAGCAATAACAACCTTGGCTTATTCTAAAACTGTCAGGCCAGTGTGACTCTCTAGTGCATGTGAGGGAGATGAACTTGGAGAGGTAAGCCAGAACCAAGTTATATCAGGCATAAGGAATTTTGGATTTTAATCAAAGCCAAAGGAGGCTTTGAAGGAGAGTGACATGATCTAATTTGTGATATAATAAGATCTTTATGGCTATAGTGTGGAAAATGTACTGTGAGGAGATAAGAATGCAAGTGAACAGGCTGTTCACTTGGTCCAGGTAAGCGATGGCAGTGTTTGGACTGGCGTGGTAGCAGGAGAAATGGAAAAAAGTGAACAGATTCAGGATATAGCTTGGAAGTAGAGTTGATAAGACTCCTAATGTAGTGGATATTAACAGTGAAGAAAATAAAAGATTCAAGTGAAATCATAATAAAGCAGAACCACAATAACCCTCTCCAAACTCCCCAGAACAAATGGAAAACAGGGAACTACGTATGATGCGGTGTCTATGAAACAATACCTAGATTTTATTAAATGTACATATCAGCTTTTTACACACTGATGCTAAAGAATGTTAGGTTCTGTTCTGTGGTTAGGAATGTGGGAAGAAGGAAGTAAAATCAGGTCCCAGAAGGGGCAGGGGTCAGAGCATGTGGGACCATGATAGTGTGATGGAAAAATCACTAGTGATAGGCTAACGTTCCCTTTAACAACAAGAGTGAAATAGGCCAGTTAGCAGGTAGCTGGTGTATTTTAGGTGAGAATCACTTTTGGAAATTTATTTTGAAATTACTGAGGCTTTTGACCACAAGTTTGGTTCTCATGTTTCCTTTTCACTGTATATTTTCACATTTTGTTTAAACATGAAGTACATTCATGCATATACAAAATCCAGAAAGATTAGGTTTAAAGATTGATAGTAATGATTATAAACTATTCTTATTTTAAAATTATTTTATTTAAAGAACATGTATAGATAACATAGCATAATGTATAAAAAATATAAAATGAATGCACATGTATTTATCATCAACTTAAAAAAAACAAACCCAGAAGAGGGGTGCCTGGGTGGCTCCATCAGTAAAGCGTCTGACTCTTGACCTCAGCTCAGATCTCCATCTCACGGTCATGATTTATACCCTGACGTGGAGCCTACTTCAAAAACAAAACAAAACTTTAGAGCATTACCTGCAACTTTGACATCTCCTAGGTGCCTCTCCTGGTTCCCAGATCCCTCTTTCCTCTTTATATAAATAAAATATTGTTAACTTATAAGTGTTTTTGAACATATATAAATTGAATCATACAATATATGTGTACTCTTCTACAATTTGTCTATTTTTTCTTTTCTTTTTTTTTTTTTTTTTGAAGATTTTATTTCTCAAATGCCTGGGTTGCTCAGTCTGTTAAGCGTCCGACTCTTGATTTCAGCTCAGGTCATGGTCTTATGGTTGTGAGATTGAGCCCACGTCAGGCTCCACACTGGGTATGGAACCTGCTTAAGATTCCTTCTCTCTCTCTCTCTCTCTCTCTCTCTGTCTCTGTCTCTTTCCCTCCCTCCTTCCCTCCCTCTGCCACTCCCCACGCCCTGCACCTGCATTCTGTCAAAAAAAAAAGTTCCCTTTAAAAAATTTTTTTATTTCTAAGTAATGTCTACACCCATCCTGAGGCTCGAACTCACAATCCCAAGATCAAGAGCCGCACGTGCCCTACCAACTGAGCCAGCGAGGCACCCCACTTATTTTTTCTTCAACATTATACTTGACAAAGTACCTATAGTTCATTTCATTTATTTTTACTGCTATATAGTATTTAATTGTATGAATTTACTACAATTTATCCATCTTCTACTGACTGGGCTTTTGTTTCTTTCAAGTTTTTTATTCCTAGAAAAGTACTGTTACAGACATCCCTTAACCTGTCTCCTGGTATACATGTTAAAGAATGTATTTCTTTTCTCTTGCTGTGTAGCAAAGTACCACAAACTTGACAGCTTAAATGAACACCCATTTATTATTCCTAATTTTTGTTCCTACATGAAAAATCAGTTGTCCCAGAACTATTTTTTTGAAGGTTCCCTCAAACCTCAAACAAATTGGGTGTTGAATTTAATCTGTTGAATTTAGCACTGTTGATCTGCAGTGCTAACTTCATTGTATATCAAGTTTACATTTATAATTAGGTCTGTTTCTAGTCTGTGTTTTCTGTTCCATTGTTGTATTTCTATTACTGGGCTAATACCTGACCACTTTTATAGTAAGGCCTGAGAGCTGGTAGGACAAATCCTCTACCTTATTCCTTTTTCTCAGGAGTATCTTATTTCTTTTTTGCCTTTTGCATTTTCAAATACCTTTTTAAATCTGCTTCAGTTCCACAAAAAAACCTTATTGGAATTTTGATTGGAATAGCATTAAATCTGTGTATCAACTTGAAGAGAACTAACATCTTTACCATATCAAATTATCCTACTTATGAAGACCATATGTCTCTCCATTTATTTAGATCTGTAGTGTCTTTCAATGAAGTTTTATAATTTTTTTCATAAGGGATTTGCATATTTTAAACTTCCTAAGTACATTATATTTTTGGTCAGTGTTATAAATGGTAAATTTTTAAATTAGATTTTCTAACTATATTTTTGCTAGCATATAAAAATGCAAATTTTCTTTTTGTATATTGGTCTTTTATTTAGCAACCTTGACAAACTTTATCTTTAGCAATAATAATTGTCATTTGTAAAAAAAAAAGTCATTTGTAAGATTTGGGGGATTTTTCTATGTAGATAATCATGTCCTCAGGAAACTGTGACAGCTTTATTACTTCCTTCTCAACTCTTACCATTTATTACTCTTTCTTTTCTTACTGTGCTGGCCAGGACTTCTAATACAATGAATAAAACTGGTGAAGGTGGCCATTCTTGTTTTATTCATGTTTATAAACAGAATATTTCTAATAGTTCACCATTAGGATAACATTGTAAGTTTTTGATAGCTACTCTTAATCAGATTAATGAAATTCTCTTCCATTCCATATTTGCTAAAAGTCTTATTTGATTTTTTTAAAAAAATATTTATTTTGAGAGATAGACAGCATGCATGAGTTGGGCGAAGGGGCAGAAGGGGAGTAGGGGAGAGAGAGAGAGAGAGGGAGAGTATCATAAGCAGGCTCCACACTCAGCTCAGAGCCCTACTCAGGGCTTGATCCTACAACTATGAGATCAAGACTTGAACTGAAATCAAGAGTCCGACACTTAATCTAATGAGCCACTCAGGCACCCTTTGTTTATTTGATTTTTAATCATGAATGGGTGTTGAATTTAATCAACTACTTTATATCTGCTGACATAATCATATAATTTTTTCCCTTTAATCTGATAATGTCAGATGCTCAACCGACTGAGCCACCCATTAAAAAAGGCGCCCCCCAAGGGGCGCCTGGGTGGCGCAGTCGGTTAAGCGTCCGACTTCAGCCAGGTCACGATCTCGCGGTCCGTGAGTTCGAGCCCCGCGTCAGGCTCTGGGCCGATGGCTCGGAGCCTGGAGCCTGTTTCCGATTCTGTGTCTCCCTCTCTCTCTGCCCCTCCCCCATTCATGCTCTGTCTCTCTCTGTCCCAAAAATAAATAAAAAAACGTTGAAAAAAAAAATTTAAAAAAAAAAATAAAAAAAAAAAAATAAAAAAAAGGCGCCCCTTTTTTAATGTTTTTATTCAGCCTTTGGGAGTATTTTATAACAGAAAGGTTTTTGGGGTGTCAGTTCACCAAATTACCAGAACTACAATTCCACTTTATTTTTTGTAACGTTTATGTATTTATTTTTGAGAGAGACAGTGCACACACCATGAGAGTGGAGCAGGAACAGAGAGGGAAATAGAGGAACTGAAGCGGGCTCTGCACTAACAGCAGAGAGCCTGACGTGGGGCTTGACCTCATGATCCTTGAGCCGAAGTCAGTCACTTAACCAACTGAACCACCCAGGCACCCCTACAATTCCACTTTAGTATTTTTAGTGTAAAGACTTCTGTTAATGTAAGATATGATCACTTACCATCACTTCTGTCTTCTTGTCTCAACAAGGAAGCCGTGTTATGTAGTAGAAAGAGCATCATACCAGGAGTCAAGAGGCACAAGTTGTAGTTCCAGCACCACCACTTAGTGGGATCTTAACCAAGCCACGTATTCTCTCTGAGTTTGATTCAATCACCTGCTAAGAGGAAATACTCAGGATTGAAGTGAGAATTACATGAGTTTATAAATGTCAACTCGTTGTTGTAAGGGGAAAGGATGAGAACCAATAATGTCTAGTACATTCTCTGTTAGGAAAATGTAACCAAAACAGGTAGTTTAAGGAGAGAAGAGGGTTGATTTGGTAGCACAGAGGATCTTTTTTGTGTGGTGAAACGTATTTCATGGTTTTGAAATGGTGGATACATGACACTGTGCATTTGTTAAAACCCACAGAGCTCTACAGCACAAAGAGTAAACCTTGACACATGCAAATTTTAAAAATAAATAAGGGGAAATGGGATTCAGGATGGAGGGCAGACTGATAAAAGAATCTAATTGTATTATAAATGTATTTAATAACCTCACTGAAAGGAGCCAAGTAACTTGAAAATGAGACTAAAACTAAAGGCGGTAGGAACTGTTCATAAGCACTGTACTCTAATTGATAAAGTATGAACTCTAGTTTAGCTTGCTATAGATAATGGTAGATACATGTAGAAGCATTTATAAAAACGTGTTTATACAAGGTTTAGTATTCCCACATATATTTCCTTGTTTTGTCAATTGAGAGGGCCTAGAAGCAATCTTGTAGCAAGGAGCACACCCAGTACCTGGTCCATTCCCCAATAAAAGAAACAGACACTCTTTGGAGAAGTAGCTGATTCTAGGATTGGGTTAACGAATATACAACATGAGCCTGCAGTATCTTGTAGTGCCAGAAAATAAGGCAAGTGCTCCAAAACAAAAACACAATGATGAGAGTATGTCAAAAGAACATAGGAGCCAACTATAGAAAGAAACTGTAGAAGAAAGAACTCTTAATAGCCAAAACAGGAACAGTTGGAGCAATAAATAACATAGTATTGGGTTATAACCCACAGTGTAAAAGAAATGTCTTTGAATCCATACTGATAGAAACAAGTGATTGAGTAAATAAATGGGGGAGAAGAGACAAATCTCCCATGTAAAAGAATTCCAAATAATTTATGTAGCTATTCTGCCCTTAAAGAAGTGGAGCATAACTCGCTACTCCCTAAGTGTGGGCTGCACATAGTGACTTCCTTCTAAAGAATACAGTATGGAGGGACCACTGGGTGGCTTGTCGGTTAAGCGACCGACTTCAGCTCAGGTCATGATCTCACAGCTCTTGAGTTCGAGCCTCGCTTCAGGCTCTGTGCTGACAGCTTAGAGCCTGGAGCCTGCTTTGGATTCTGTGTCTCCCTCTGTCTGCCCCTTTCCAGCTTATGCTCTGTCTCTTCCTCTCAAAAATAAATACTGAAAAAAAAAAAAGTTAAAGAATGCAGTATGGAAAGGAGGAAGGGAATAAGTTTACAGTGGAGAAACTTGTCAATCACTGCCTCAGCCAGGTGATCAAGGTTAACGTTAACCCTGATAAGTCATATTCATATCATGAATACCCTTGATACGATGTGATAAGAATGGCACTTTACTTCTGTAGTTTTTTTCCCCTAAAACCCAAACCCCCAGTCTAATCATGAGGAAAACATCTCATGAATATTGAGGGACATTCTACAAGATACCTGATCAGTATTCCTCAAAATTGTCAAGGTCTTCAAAAACAAAGAAAGTCTGAGAAACTATTAGAGCCAAAGTGGAGCCTAAGGAGACCTGATCACGAAATATAACATGATGCCCTAGATGGAATTCTATGAGAGAAAAATACATCGAATGAAGATAAAGGGAATTTGAATAAAGTATGGGCTTAGGTTTATAGTAATGTATTAGTATTGGCTTATTAATTGTAACAAGTTACCATGCTAGCGTAAGATTTTAGTAATATAGGAAACTAGGTTAGAATATGGGAGCTTTCTGTACTATCTGCAACTTTTCTGTAAATCTTAGACTATTCCAAAATTAAAAGTTTACTTTTGAAATGCAATAGGCATGTGCACACAAGTGGGGGAGGGGCAGAGAGAGAGAGAGAGAGAGAGAGAGAGAGAGAGAGAGAGAGAGAGGCAGAGAATCCCAAGCAGGCTCCTCACTGCCAGCACAGTGCATGACACGGAGCTCAATCTCACAGACCATGAGAGCATGGCCCGAGCCAAAATCAAGAGTTGGATGCTTAACCAACTGAGCCACCTAGGTACCCCTATTGCATTTTAAAAGTAAACTTAAGATGAACTCAGTTACCAGACTGCCTGCGTGTAGATCTCAGCCTCAAAACGTACTAGCTTTACCAACCAGGGTATCTCACTTAACTAGAATTACTTTAACTTGTCTATGCCTCACTTATTTATCTGTTTGGGAGGACTAAATGAGTAACATAGTAAAGCATTTAAAGTAATGCCTGGCACATAGCAAGTGCTATATAATGTTTGATTCTGTTTATCATTACTACTTTGTTTGGATTTTTCGTTTTGGGGATCTATGTGTTTATAGCTGAATTACACTGAATCTTCTTCAGCATGCTGAAGTGTCCAACAAAACAGTATCCATAATGCTTTTTTCATAAGGGAGAAATTATTAAGATTGTAAATATTCAAGAGAAAGGACCAGAACTTGAGGATTCCCACCCCGTTTCAAGCCAAATAAATAGAATTGACCAAGTGAATGCAGAAGGTACAAAGCCTGGTAGGATATACCCTTTATGGGCATAGACATGCCACATATAGAAATTCCGAAGTTAATGTTATTTGGTTTTCAGTAGATTTCTTATTAAAATGTCCACTCCCCTTGTTAAACTGGTATTTGGTTACGCATGGGTGGCTCAGTTGGTTTAGCATATGGCTTTTGATTTCAGCTCAGGTCATGATCTCATGATTCGTGAGATCAAGCCCCACATCAGGCTCTGCTGATATCAAGGAGCCTGCTTGGGATTCTCTCTCTTCCTCTCTCTCTGCCCCTCCTCCACTCATTCTTTCTCTCTCTCTCTCTTTCTTTCTCTCTCTCAAAAAAAAAACAAAAACAAAAAACTCATGTTATTTTAGCACAAAGCACTGCCTACAGTACAAATCCCCAGATTTAGAGTTCAGCATCTGAAGTTTTGGTGACTTTTGAAACAAAATGGAATGTATTATAAAAACATTGGTTTTAGGCTTTTTACTCCTCTGCCTGAAATACATACCAGCTCTATCGAAAACTCCTTATAGATCAGCAGCTTAGGTGTAATAGTGTACTGAATAGACCATAGCATTTGGAGTCAGGAAGCCTGCTTGGGGTATGGAGTCTGATAGCTGTGTGAATGAGGCAACACATGTAACCTCTTTGAGCCTCGTCTCCCACATCTGTGAAATGGTGATAAAGATGCTTGTCCTGCCTCTTTCCCTTACTTATTGTATTATTGTAAGGATGAGTTGTAAAAGTGAATGTGAGAGCTTTTTGTAAATTATAAAACCTATGCAGATATTATTGTTATAGTAATTCTCAGGTTTTCGACCAGAGTAAAACTCTAATGAAGCCTTATAGTCAGATTAGGTGTTGCATGCCTTTACTTATTTAATTATATAATAAGATGAAATCATTTGAATTTAACATGCTTTTTTTTTTTTTTAATTTTTTTTTCAACATTTTTTATTTATTTTTGGGACAGAGAGAGACAGAGCATGAACGGGGGAGGGGCAGAGAGAGAGGGAGACACAGAATCGGAAACAGGCTCCAGGCTCCGAGCCATCAGCCCAGAGCCTGACGCGGGGCTCGAACTCACGGACCGCGAGATCGTGACCTGGCTGAAGTCGGACGCTTAACCGACTGCGCCACCCAGGCGCCCCAAATTTAACATGCTTTTTATGGTATGTTTTCTCACAGTACTTTAGTTTTTATGATGTTTCTCTTTGGTGTAACAAAGGAAGACATTGTTTTCATCTGTAATCGTTTCCTTCAGGTGGCAGTTTGAGGAAATGGTTTCCAAGCTCTTCGCTGAAATTAGCTATATAGAGAACACAAAAGTGTATCCCTGTGATTTGTGAAATTGTCTCTGTAGGACACAGACCCTCTTGTCCTGGAGTGGAGCTGGCCAGCAGAGGGTGCACAAGCTTTCCCAGGAGCTGGCTTCAAAGGCTAGGCTGGGCAGACCTGATTGGTGCCATCTGTGTTTGCTGTCTGATGATTAAGAAGTTCTATAAATGAAAATGTTCTGGCACACCAAAAACACAGTTACCAAATGGAAAGAGAGAGCAGTCTTAATGTCACTTAGCAATGTGGCAAGTACCTGCCGTAGTTGGTGAGTAGGAAGTTTCTAATAATTGGAGTTTGGTCTTCTAGCATGGGTTATTTGTTTTCCACCTCCTCCTGCTACTCTTTGCCTTTTCCAATAATTTCTTTCTCTTTCTGGATTCTTTGCCCTTACCGTCTGAGCATCTGCAGTTGTTGGCCTTATGTGGTCTAACAAATTGAAGTCTTTTAAAAGTGATCTTTCGGGGCGCCTGGGTGGCTCAGTCAGTTAAGCGTCCGACTTTAGCTCAGGTCATGATCTCGCGGTCCGTGAGTTCGAGCCCCGCGTCGGGCTCTGGGCTGACAGCTCAGAGCCTGGAGCCTGCTTCCAATTCTGTGTCTCCCTCTCTCTCTGCCCCTCCCCCGTTCATGCTCTGTCTCTGTCTCAAAAATAAATAAACGTTAAAAATTAAAACAAAACAAAACAAAACAAAACCCAAACTGATCTTTCTCTGAACTTCTATGGCCCTAGGGTAAATGGGTCCTGGATCCAACTGTCTACAGCACCCTGTCTGGGTCCCCTTACCAAGGCTCTCACAGGTTCCATGGCATCTTTTCCTTCATGTAAATGGGTGACTGTTAGAAAAAAGACTTTGAGACTTTTCAAGTGTTACTATTACTACTACCCATACCATCTTTTTTTCCTTCCTTCCCAAGCACGGATCCTCTACCTGTGGATATTGTGTAGAGTTTATATACATAACGATTGTAAAAATATTTTCATAAGTTTCCTGAATATAAAGGTTATTTGAGTTTACTTAAAAAGAAAAAGAACATTTGAGATGTGTGAAGAAGAAAATAGAAGGAACTCCTTGAGCGTTTCAATCAGAGAAAACTAAATTCTTCCAGACTTTTCCTATACATATGTATATTTGTTATTATATATATTAATTTTTAAAAATGAGATCTTACTAAAGGTACGATTTTGTACCCTATTTTTTCCCCCACCTAAAAAAATCATGAACTTCTTTCCATATCAGTAAATTTAGGTTTATAAGCAATATTTTTGCAGGCTCCACACAGTCAGCACAGAGCCCGATGCAGGGCTCTATCTCATAAGCCATGAGATCATGACGTGAGCTGAAATCAAGAGCCAGATGCTCAACCCACTGAGCCACCCAGGAGTCCCTAAGTAACATTTTTAAGTAGCTACATGATTTTCCCTTACATGGATATACAGTAATTCAGTCAGTTTTCTGAAGATGACTATTTAGATGGTGTACAGTTTTTCAGGATAATGTACAACAGTGCTGTGACAAATGCTTAATATATTCTTCTGGTTACATTCTTAGGATATAATTCTAGAAATTGAATTTTCCATCAAATTTATTCTTCAAGAATTTTCATATGGGGGCGCCTGGGTGGCTCAGTCGGTTAAATGTTTGACTTCGGCTCAGGTCATGGTCTTGTGATTCGTGGGTTCAGGCCCCACATCGGGCTCCATGCTGACAGTGCAGAGTCTGCTTCAGGTTCTGTGTCTCCCTTTCTTTATGCCCTTCCCCGCTTCTGCTTGCTTCTTCTTTCCCTCTTTCTCTCTTCCTCTCTCAAAAATAAATAAACATTAAAAAATTTAGACAAAAAAGAATTTTCATTTGTATTGACAGAGTTTCCTCAGAAAAGGTTTCTCAATGCAGTCTCCCCTGACAGTGTGTGAGTATGCTTGTTTTTCTATACCACTGATCACAACATTTCACTTTGCCAAAACAATAAGTCAAATACTTAATTAAGCCATCATGCTCTTTTTAAAATTTTTTTAATGTTTTTATTTATTTTTGAAGGAGAGAGAGAGACAGAGCATGAGCAGGGGAGGAACAGAGACAGAGGGAGACACAGAATCAGAAGCAGGCTCCATCCGGGCTCTAAGCGGTCAGCACAGAGCCCAATGCGGGGCTCGAACTCATGAACTGTGAGATCATGACCTGAGCCGAAGTCAGACGCTTAACTGACTGAGCCACCCAGGTGCCCCCATCATGTTCTTTTTTAAAAAAAAGTAGTGGTCCTGCCATTCTCCTGGTCACCCCAGAAAATTAAGCCAAAAGGCAGCAGTTCTCCAACTGTTTGGTCTCAGGACTCCTTGACACTGAAAAATTATACCCCCAAGAGCTTTTATTTATATGGATCATAGCTGTCAATGTTTACTATGTTAGAAATTAAACCGAAGAAAAATGCAAATATTTATTAAGTCATTTAAAATAACAGTAATAAACCCACTACATATTAGCATGAATACCATTTTTATTAAAAATATTTTCCAAAAGAAACAAATTAATGAGAAGAATGGCATAGCTTTACATTTTTGCAAATCTCCTTAATATCTGGCCTCTAAGAGAAGATGACCAGATTCTTTTTTTTTTAAGTATACTTAACACATAGTGTTATATTAGTTTCAGATGTACAACATATTGATTTAACAATATGTACATTACTCAGTGCTCACTGTGATAAGTCACTGTCTGTCACCATGTGATGTTATTATGATAGTATTGGCTATATTTCTTACACTGTACTTTTTGTCTCTGCAACTTATTTTAAGACTGAAAGTTTGTACCTCTTAATCCTCTCACCTGTTACACTGGATTCTTATGTTTGCTTCTGTATTGAGTCTGTGGTGATTTGTTGTTCTCTTTTAGATATGTGAAGAAAAGCTGATCTCACAGAGAAATGTGAGTAGTTAGAAAGAGGAGGAGTACTTTAATAGTCTCTTAGGATGAATGTGAATACTCTTCTTTAATATTATACCAAATTCCAATAAGTGGTAGTTTCTTTTTTTTTTTCTTTAAAAAAAATTTTTTTTAACGTTTATTTATTTTTGAGACAGAGAGAGACAGAGCATGAACGGGGGAGGGTCAGAGAAAGAGGGAGACACAGAATCTGAAACGGGCTCCAGGCTCTGAGCTGTTAACACAGAGCCCGACGCGGGGCTCGAACTCACGGACCGCAAGATCGTGACCTGAGCCGAAGTCGGCCGCTTAACCAACTGAGCCACCCAGGCGCCCCAGTGGTAGTTTCTTAAAGGTGAATTGCAATATAATACTTGAAACCATATCAGTGTACTTCTCTTACTCTGTTACATTAAAATCCATTGATCGTCTTGCACTTTGAATGGATCTTTTACCCACGTATGATTTTGTGATACCGTATGTGTCGTCTGGAAAATATTGGTTCACTGAGTTGTGCATGTCTTCCAAACGTTGACACATTTTATTATACCATGTCAAAAATACCTTATTCTCCTCAGAATAGTGTTGAAGTGTCAGAAAGCTGTTAAGCTAAGCATGGTGGACACAAGTTTTCTAGAATTCTAACTTTTTGCTTAAAAGCTTAAATTTTATTAATGGCGACAAATGGTGTCAGTTGTTTTCCTGCCAGGCTTACTTTGTTTTTGAGAAAATGCCAAAGTACAAATGGTGTTCCATGAAAACAATTGTTTCGCTTCATCAAGGATACGCCGAAGTGAAAGACTTCTTTTTTTTTCTCCTGTCGATGCATGGTTGGTGAAGAAAATAGTCACCTGCAGTACAGTTTGGTGCCACTGCCTTGATTCAGACTAAGGTGCCAGCAGTTTTATCCACCATTGCCTGTGCATCATCAGTGCACCTGTCACAACTGTAAAAAAAAGACAAATAATATGTTGATATTATTAGGAAAAGAATTTTGACCTTTTGTGGACCCCCTTAAAGTGTTTTGGGCCCCTAGGAATCCCTGGACCACACTCTGAGAACCTCTAGTCCAAGGTAATCATAGGAACCCATTCTCTTCAGAGACCGATTTAGAGATAGTTTGTGACTCTCAATTCTGGCCAGAGAAATCCGAGAGCAAGCCTGTTGAGGAGCTTGTGAGATAATTTCTCCATCCCTAAAAAAAGACGTAAGAAAGAAATAGTCCTTTTCTTCCTCTGGATGTTGCTGTGTCAGTGTGATGCCTGCTGCAGCAGCCATGTCATAACTGGCAAAGGGAAAGAGCCTTAGGGTGAAGGTGATGCTCAAAGAGCAGGATGGAGAAATGGCAAGAACGTGGGTCCTTGATGACATCCTTGAACTAAAGATGAAACCACACCTAGAACTGGCCCAACCTCTGGACTTCCAGTCATGAGAGATATTTTTCTCTCATTATTTAAGCCAAGATCTTCTGTTACTTGCCGTTGAAAGCACCCCCCAAAGACATTTTTCGTTAGTGTGATGAATATTTTTAAGTGTTTGGTGGCCATTTGCATTTTTTTGGTGAATGTTTGTTGATGGCATTAGCACATTTTCTACTGAGGTCATTTCTAAGTATTTTCTAAGTGTTCCTTATAGATCAATAGTACATTGTAGTGTTTTGCAGTATCTCCACTGGAGTCTTTTGTAGCATATCTTCCCATAAGTTTTTATAAACAATGTATTAGTCTTTTTCTTTCATTTTTAACTTTTTAGCTTTGGCGTCATGTTCAAAAGAGTCTTTTCTACCCTACTTTTTAGTAAGCATATATATTTTTTAGGCCTATTAAGGAGTATTTTTTACATTACCTGGAATTTATTTTGGTGTTAGATATAGCATTGGCATATAAATTTATTATTTCCAAATACGTAGGCCATTTTCTTTTTCTTTTTTTAAAGATTTTATTGATTTATTTATATTTTATTTATTTATTTTTTAGTAGGCTGTACGCTCAACATGGGGCTTGAATTCACGATCCCGAGACCAAGAGTTGCATGCTTTACTGACTGAGCCAGCCAGGCACCTCCCCTAAAGATTTTATTTTTTTAAGTAATCTCGATACCCAACATGGGGTTTGAACCTACAATCACGAGATCAAGAGTCCCATGCTTCACCGACTGAGCCAGCCAGGCACCCCTTCCTTTCTCTCTCTCTCTCTCTCTTCCTTTCTTCTTCCTTTCTTTCTTTCTTTCTTTCTTTCTTTCTTTCTTTCTTTCTTTCTTTCTTTCTTTCCTTCCTTCCTTCCTTCCTTCCTTCCTTCCTTCCTTCCTTCCTTCCTTCCTTCCTTCCTTCCTTCTACACCCAAGTTGGGGCTTGGACCCACCACACCC
Source organism: Neofelis nebulosa (assembly GCF_028018385.1). Lineage (NCBI taxonomy): Eukaryota > Metazoa > Chordata > Mammalia > Carnivora > Felidae > Neofelis > Neofelis nebulosa. The sequence continues at coordinate 61,859,344 of NC_080783.1, forward strand.
AAGATCCAGAGTCACAGGTTGCACCAGCTGAGCCAGCCAGGCTCCCTGGTAGCCCATGTTCTTCAAACACTTTTTTGAATAGTCCAACCATAACCTACTGATTTGAAATACTAGCTTTATTACAAATAGAATTCTTACATGCATTTTGACTAGTTTCTGGATTATCTATTCTTTTTCAGTGCTTTGACTATGTATCCTAGCACTAGAGACATGGCTAAGTATACACATACTTGATGTATAGTGTACTCTAATGTCTGGAAAAATGAGTACTTCCCTACCCCCTTTTCCCCGATGCCACCGCAACTAGCATCACTATTTCCCTTCCAGTATTTTCCTGGCACTTTCTGCATGTGTCTTCTTCCAGATAAACTTTTAAATTATTTGTTTAAGCTTCTCAAAAACATTTTTGGAATTTTGAATGAATTTCTTTAATTTTATGGATGATTTTGGTGAGAATTTACATTTTTACAATATTAATCTTCAGCTTCAGAAACCCATGTACCGTCTTCCTGTTTATTAAAATTATCTTCCATGCCCCTCTGTAGAGTTGTATAGCTTTCTTCATATCAGTTCTATACATTTCTGGCTAAGTTTATTCCTGCGTATTTCATATTATGTTTGTTATAATCATAAGAGGAACCTTATCCCCTGTATATTTTCTATTTTGCTATTGATGTTAAAAAAAACATTCAGCTTATATTTCCAGATAGTTTTGGCTTCTTAAAAAAGAATAAGCGCACAGGATACTATCATTTGTGTCAGTACAGTATATACTGTGTGAACTTGATTTATGAGGTATGACTGTTTAAGGCTGTTTAAGGAAACAGAACATACCAGAAGCTAGATCTCAATGAATATGATCTTTCTAAGCTGGTTATGTTATAGCAACAAGAACAACAACTTACTGTAAAAAAAAATTAAGGGTATTATCCTCAAGCAAAAAGTTTGCCACCACTGAGGATATGAAAAAGAATTAATAGGCCTGCTATGAGGACATTATCTGAAAATAAAATTTCAAAGATGTTTATTATTGGAATAAATGGTAATCTCTCAAAGTGACTTACTCGAAGGGTCAACACTTATTTTGATGTCCACATCTAGTTTTTAGTTAAACAACATCACTTTTAGACACACCTTATGTTATCAGGTGGCAAAAAAATGGCTGACAAGTTTTATGTGTTTTGTTGTTGTTTTAAAAGAATCATATTGTTTTTGTATTAAATAAGATTCATGTTGCCCCAGGCATTATGGATTGGTAGTGTTTCAGCTGTTGGGAAAATGAAATTTGCCAGTTTTCTAAGATCATTTAAAATAAACAAATTTCTTTTCATCCACATTATGGATTTAAAAAGCATGTGTGGGCTAGTCTTGTATCTTAATCACCATTTAAAATGTTTCTATAGAACATAGGGTTCTAGGGCGCATGGGTTGCTCAGGTCAGGGGCTTAGGTCAGGATCTCACGATTGGTAGGATCGAGCTCCAGGTCAGGCTTGTGCTGATAGCATGGAGCCTGCTTGGGATTCTGTCTGTCTGTCTGTCTCTCTTTCTCTCTCTCTCTCTCCTCCCCCCACCCTGTCCCCTGTGCCCACATGTACATGTGCTGTCTCTCTCTCGCTCTCAAAATAAACTTAAAAAAAAAAAAAAAGAAAATGTAGTTCTGAGCTTTTAACAGCTGACTTACAGATAATATTAGAAATAAGACCTTTTATAGATTGAAGATCACAAAGGTTTCTCTACATGATGTGATCGAGGTTAAATATATAATTCTTTCTTGGGACTCCTGGCTGGCTCATTCAGTAGAGCATGTGACTTTGATCTTGGGGTTGTGAGTTCAACCCCATGTTAGGTGTAGAGATTACTTAAAAATAAGTCTTTAAAAATATTTTATATATACATATATAACATTATGTATGTATGTATGCATCTATCTATACATATATATATATAATGTTCTTAAGCAACTTGCTATGGCATTATTATTCATGGGCTTTAAAAAATAATTCCTAAATTTATTGATTTTTTTTAGTTTATATAATTTCTTGGAATAAGGTTTATTGTATGTTTCGGTAAAGAGTGTTTGTATCCTTTATTTCTTTGGGTGAGGAGTCTGGCTCCAAGTCAGAATCCTATGTGTGATGTTTCAGGCCTGACCATAGGCAATTACAAGATTTTCCTGGAAGGCCTCATGGGAAGAGCTACCATTCCCACACAAGAATTGGGGTACAGCCAGTGCATTGCAGTTTTCTGGAGTGATTGCAGTCAAGGCTCCCCTGGGCAGTCATGCTCAATAATGAGGACTGCTGCTGAGATACTTTCTCCACTTTGGTGGCTCAGTACTATTCCCCTCTTAGCTCTTCTTCCCCCAGCCCCACTCCCCTTTGCCCATGGATCCATAAAAAGGCAGGAGACAATTTCCCCCATCTGTGCTGCATCTACGTGATCCTTACCGAGTGCCATTCCGCAGGGAAAAATGGAATGCTGGAGAGCTGGTGCCTCTCGTTGCCTCTTGCTTACACCGTTGCAGTAAGCAAAAGGCTCGACTGTTAATTTCAGTTTGGCTGGTTGTCCTAATTTACCATTTCAGTACCTGATTGCTCAACAGTAGGAGGTGGGAATGGTGTTCCTAATAATTTACTAATTTTTCATCTGATAGATTTTTCCTTTTCAAACTTTAAGGGGTGCCATTTATTTTTGTTTAATTTTATTTAAATGCAAGTTAGTTAACATACAGTGTAATAATGATTTCAGGAGTAGAATTTAGTGATTGATTCATCACTTACATGTAACACCCAATGTTCATCCCAACAATATAGAAATGTTTCTGGAATTCACTGAATAATAATTTGACTTTATATTTGTGAGGTATGATGTATTTTGTAACGTTCTGTGCAAGAACTTTGTAACTTAGGAATTATCTCCATTTTGCAAATGAGCCAATAGGTTCAGGCCCAGTAAGTGACTTTTCTAAAAGTCATGATAATAGATGGTTGGACCAGGACTTGAACTTGAGGCTTATTATATTCTTAGTTTAGCACTTTCTACTCTGCTTCCCTACTTCATTGTTAAATTAGTCTTACCTTCTTGGGAAGTTGGGACGACTTTAGGGCTGTTTAAACTAAGAAGTATAGTGCAAGGCTTGATTCTGTGGTGTTCATGAAGCCTTCTGGAAGTTATAAGTTAATGATAATGACAGTAATATCAGCCAAAGTTTACTGAGCACTTACCATGTATCCAGCACTACATTACATATATATTTTACATAGATCACCATCTGTGACCTTCCTATATCTTAGAATACTCTTATTAGCCACCTTTGAGTAAATTAACAAAGTATCCTGTCAGAGGTTGTGTGGTAGCCGGTGGCAGAGCCTGCACTCAACTTAGTCCAAACCCTTTGCCTCTCCACTTGAAACTGCTTTCCAAGAAGACTTGAGGTGATTCTGTCCTACTTTGCAATATTTCAGCTATTAAAGAGGAATAAGAGGGGCTCCTGTGTGGCTCAGTCGGTTAAGTGTCTGACTTCAGCTCAGGTCATGATTTCGCGGTTGGTGAGTTTGAGCCCCTGGTTGGGAACTGCACTGACATTGCAGAGCCTGCTTGGGATTCTATCTCTCCCTCGTTCTCTGTGCCTGTCCCACTCTCTCTCTCAAAATAAATAAACTTAAAAAAAAAAAAAAAGGAATAAGAGAATTCTCTGGAACAGAATCTCCTAATACAGTATTTCTCAATGTTGAAAAATGTATAAACCTCCATTTAAAGGGGAAAAAATTCTCAGATCTCTGGGTTGACTTAAATTGACATATTGTTATACAAATCTAGGTAAAAGTCCTTGTGCATAGAGCTCTTTTTCAACTATAAAATCAAAATAAGTATAAATACCATCACAAGGCCAATAAAATTCAAATTAACAGCATGATGTGACTGCTGATGTGTTACCAAAACTAAATTGCAGCTCTCATTATTAATTAGGTACTGACCTCCTCCACGTAGGTTCACTTGACTTCAGCCCATCTTTGCTATCACATGCTGTGTATCTTCTCAATTCCCTTACCACTTTTCTCAATTTGAGATACTGCAGAATCTTTTGCGGTGTGCTATATACTCAGACGCTTCATTTCCATATTATATCTGTGCTGCTTGTTGCCAACAAGATCATAAATGCAAACCCAGGCACTGAAATCAAGTAGCAGTTATACCTTTGCTCCTATTGATTTTGTTTTTAGATTGTCATAATAAAAACACGATTTAAAAAATTGTCATAGGACCTCAGTTTGACAAACCCAGTTTGCTTGTTTGTTTTTAATTCTTTTAAGTCATCTCTATACCAACGCACAACCCCGAGATCAAGAGTCACATGCTCTACTGACTGAGCCAGCCACGCACCCCAAACCCTGTTTTAATAGGTGTGTCCAGTAGGAGATTTTTCCTGAAGAGCAAGGAATGGAGATCTGTTGTAATGACCTTCAGAAGGTTAAAATGAGGTGGTGGATGGCCATCATGTTTTTAGCTCCTGTCCATGCTAAAGTTTCTCTTTCATGGGTGTTTATAACCTTGTGGTTCTTTCTAGCCACATATAAGAGCTTCTCTCATTGAAAGCAGGATTTCCTTCCCATTGTTACAGTGTTACTGTTTTTGTTACTAGGTGACATGGGTTAATAAACTCAGAAGGCCTCATTATTAACCCATACATTCTATCTCTCTTCCCCTTCTTTTTCTTTTCTTTTCTTTTCTTTTCTTTCCTAAAAGAAAATAAAATCTTTTGTAAGATTTTATTTTTAAGTAATCTCTACACCCAACATGGGGCTCTGATTTATAACCCTGAGATCAAGAGTTGCATGCTTCATCAGGTGCCCCCCCTTTCCCTTATTTCTGTTTAACCCAGACTTAAGCCCCGTGAAGTCCATCAGCTGCACCCCACCCTCATCCCTCCTTCTCCTCTATCTTCTTTATTTTTTTATTTCTGGTCATTTTGGGCTTATTTCATGGTCATCAGTTCTATTCATCCTCAATTCCACTGTCCTAAGTCACTACTACTTTCTGTACTACCAGCCTGGACAGGCCTAATCTAGATAAAAACAAATATATTGCTCCCAGACTGTCGGGTGGTAGAGGAAATCATATAACTGCTTTATCAGGTTACTTTTTTTTTTTTTTTTTTAAGAGAGAGAGAGAGAAAGAGAGAGTTCAAGCGGGGAGAGGGGCAGAGGGAGAGAGAGAGTCTTGAGCAGGCTGCAAGCTCAGCCTGGAGCCCAACACAGGGCTCAATCCCATGACCCTGGGATCATGATCTGAGCCAAAATCAAGAGTGGGATGCTCAACTGACTAAGCCACCCAAGTGCCCCACTATCAGGTTACTTTTGGTTACAGATAACAGAAAGCTCAGATTGGCTTAAATAATTGAGGGAGTGTATTGGCTTAATAACTGAAAAAGCCAGAGGTGGGACAGGCTTCAGATGAAACTTAATCCAGCTACTTAACAATGGCATCTAACTTCTTTTTATCTTTCAATTTTTCTTTCAGAGTTAGTTTCACCCTAAAGTTGTACCATCCTGAGGCCAGACCAAGATGGCTTTTGTTATGTACTGAATTGTGTCTCCCCAACTCTGCCCCAATTCATGTGTTGAAACCCCAACCCCCAGTGTGACTATTGGAGATAGGGCCTTTATCGAGGTAATAATAGTTAAGTGAGATCATAATGGTGGGGCCCTAATCCAATAAAACTGTGTCCTGGGGTGCTTGGGTGGCTCAGTTAAGCATCCAGTTTCAACCACAGGTCATGATCTTTCCATTCCTGAGTTTGAACCTCCTGTCTGGCTCCATGCTGACAGCTCAGAGCCTGGATGGATGGAGCCTGTTTCAGATTCTGTATCTCCCTCTGTCTCTTCCCCTCCCCCACTTGTGTTCTGTCTCTCTCTCTCTCTCAAAAATAAACATTTAAAAAAAATTAAAAACAAACAACTGTGTCCTTATAAGAAGAGAGACACTAGAGAGACATCTCTTTCCCCAAACATGCATGGAGGACACAGCTGTCTACAGGCCAGCAAGAGATACCTCACCAGAACCTCACCAATTCTGATACCACCTTGATACTGAACTTCTGGCTGCCAGAACTGTGAGAAAATAAATTTCTACTTTTTAAACCATCCAGTCCTTGGCATTTTGTTAAGGCAGCCTGAGCTAACTAGTAACAGCTTTCAGCAGCTACAGGGCATCATGTTTCCTCTTTCATCCATAACAGGTATGAGAAACCATCTTTGTCCTAAAATCTCTGGCAGTAGACCTAAGGCGTACTCTGTTGGACAAGTTTAGTCACATACTTACCTCTAAACCAATCACTATACCCATAGGTTTGGAAGGTGGCTGATTGGCTTAGCATAGATTAAACAGTTCACCTCTAGTTTCAGCCAGGTCTCGTGTGGCTTCTCTACAAACTCAAAGATTTCAAATACATGAGCTATTTATTAGTGGGGAGTGAGTGCTCAGGAGGCCACCAATAAATGATCACTAATGTGAGTCACAACTTCAGATGGACCAATTAGCTGTTAACATTCCTTTACTCAAATGTTGTTAGTTTTCTTTTCCATTTTTTTCTGTTCCTCCTTTTCTCAAGTTCCCTACCTTGCAGCCTCTTCACAAAGAGAGCATCAGGGATTCGGGTGGGGGGTGCCTGGTGGCTCGGTCGGTTAAGCATCTGACTCTTTCTGCTCAGATCATGATCTCATGGTCATGAGATCAAGCCCCACATCGGGTTCTATGCTGGACATGCGCCCTGCTTAAGATTCTTGCTCTCCCTCTGCCCTTCACCCCAACTTACTCTCGCTCTCTCTCTCAAAAAAAAAAACAAAACAATTTTTTTTAAAGTTATTAAGAAGAGAGTATTGGGAAAGGACTCACTGAACAATTTTCCCTTCCACCACAAACTCACCTGTTCTCACTCATCAGAGGATGAGATTGTTCTTGACATCTTACATAGTTAACATGTTTTTGGTGTACTTAATTCCCCACCCTTCCTCCCACTTCTTGAAATTTGTTTGTCAACCATCCATCTCTTTCCAGTATTTTCATTCTATTTTTTTTTTCAATATTAGGTTTTCTCTCATTCTACAAAGATACTCAAGATTCTCTGCATCTTAACAAATAACTCTTCTTTGATCTAGGTGACACCTCGAGATTTAGCCAAGTTCTCTCTTTTCCTTTCCACCGCCTATCAGACTCCTCTCTATTCACTACCTCCCCTACTCATATTGACCTACTTATCCCTCAACTCTGCCTTCTGCTGGCACAGCCAGGATCAAAACACTTTGATAAAGGTCATCATTGATCTCTGCTTCCAAAACCTGTTATTTTTAGTTTCTTTTAGTGTTCTTTAGTATTTGATCACAGAAGCTGATTCTTCTTCCTGTACCCGTCTCCTAAGTGTTGTATTACTATGAGTTCCATCTGTCTCATTTTTTCTCTTGGTCAGTTCATCATGACTTCAGCCACCACCTGGAAACCAGTGATCTGTCTCCCAAATCTACATCTCTAGTGCCTACCAGCTACCTAAATTCATATTGCAATACCCATTTAAATATATTGTGGGATCCTTAAAATTTGTTATGTGCAAACAATCTATCTTCTCTTCTCTACCACTGTCCCACCATTGTCGTAACCTTTTTTCTGAATTCTGTCGTGAATAGTCTCATCCTCTACCCAGCTACCCAAGCCAGAAGTTGTGTTTCATGTTTGGCTTCATCCTGCTTTCACATCTAGTCATTAAAAAAACAAACAAACAAACAAAAAAACACAAAAAAAAAACCTATTGATTCTGACTCTAAAATATGTCTTGACTTGGCCCCTTCCTTGATTTTCATGCTACTGTCTTCTCTAGCTCCCATGATCTCTGACAAATTCTTATTGTGTGGAGCCCTCATTTAATCAGTTCTGTGTAGGAGTGGTTCTCAACCATTGATGTGCACCAGGATCATATATGAAGATTTTAAAAGCTATACATGCAAAGGGGCTCCTGGGTGGCTCAGTCAGTTAAGTGTCTGACTTTGGTAGTTTGGTAGTATAAAACCATCATTATAGTCTTTATAGAATACAAATCTGGTCATGTTGCTCACCTTGTTTAAAACTCTTCAGTTGTTGTCAATGCCTTTAGAAAAACATTGAAACTGCTTAATTTGGTAGAAAGATTCCTATCTAGCTCCGGCCTAAATTTCCAGCCTTATAAACACCTCCCACCCCTACCCCCACCCCCTGTCTGCCCTTCACATCATAGACTGTAAGCACACAAAGTTAATTCTTTTAAATAAACTTTTCATTTTAGAACAGTTTTAGATTTATAGAAAAATTGTGAAAATAGCATAGCTACCATATATTCCATACCAAGTTTCTCCTATTATTAACATCTTATATTAGTATGGTATATTAGTCGCAATTAATGAACCAGTGTCAATACATTACTGTTTACAGTAAAGTACATAGTTTACTTGGATTTTCTTAGTTTTCACCTAATATCCTTTTTCTGTTCCAGAATCTCAGTCAGGACACCACATTGCATTTAGTTGTCATGTCTCCTTAGGTTCCTCTTGGCCCTTACAGTTTCTGAGATTAACTTTTTTTTTTTTTTTTTTTTTTTTAATGTTTACTTTGGGAGAGAAATAGAGCATGAGCAGGGGAAGGGCAGAGAGGAAAGAGAGAATCCTAAACGGGCTCTGCCAGTGCAAAGCCCAACACAGGGCTCAATCCCACAAACTGTGAGATCATGACCTGAGCCAAAATCAAGAGTCCAATGCTTAACCAACTAAACCACACAGGCACCCTTCAGATTACCGTGGTTTTTTTTGATAACCTTGATGGTTTTGAAGAGTACTATCAGGTATTTTAAAGAATGTTCCTCAAATGAGGTTTGTCTGATGTTTTTCTTACGATTAGACTGGGGTTATGGGTTTGGGGAGAGGAAGAAGAACACAGAGGCAAAGTGCCATTCTCATTACATCATGTCAAGAATACATACTATCGACACACCCAGGTGGCTCAGTCAGTTCAGTGTCTGACTCTTGATTCTGGCTCAGGTCATGATTTCGTGGTTGTGGAACTGAGCCCCAAGTCAGGCTCTGTGCTAACAGCATGGAGCTTACTTGGGATTCTCTCTCTCCCTCTCTCTCTCTGCCCCTCCCCACTCATTCTCTCTCTCTCTCTCTCTCTCTCTCTCTCTCTCTTTCTCTTCCTCTCTCTCCCAAAATAAACATTAAAAAAAGAATACATACTATCAACATGACATCACTGTTGATGTTAACTTTGATTACCTGAGTTAGTGTTTGTCCAGTTTCTCTACTTCAGAGTTAACTTTCTCCCCCTTTCCATACTGTACTCTTTTTTTAAAAAATAGTTTTATTTATTTTTGAGAGAGAGACAGAGTGTGAGTGGGAGAGGGGGCAGAGAGAGAGGGAGACACAGGATCCGAAGCAGGCTCCGGGCTCTGAGCTGTCAGCACAGAGCCCGACACGGGGCTCGAACTTGGGAACCTCGAGATCCTGACCTGAGCTGAAGTCGGACGCTTACCCAACTGAGCCACCCAGGTGCCCCTCCATACTGTACTCTTTAGAAGGAAGTCACTCTGTGCAGCCTGCACTTAAGGAATGAGAAGTTATGGTCCACCCCTTGAGGATGGAGTATCTACATAAGTTATTTGGAATTCTTCTGCATGGGAAATTTGTCTCATTTCCTTCATTTATTTATTTAATCAATCATTTGTATCCATATGGACATACGGATATTTATTTTATTTGGGGGTTATAACCCAAACTATTTTGTTGCTCATAGTGTTTCAGCTTTGGCCCCATTAGGAGCTCTTTCAGTTGGCTCACATGTCCCTTTAACATACCTCTTTCATTGTGGGGTTTGGGGGTTTGTTTGTTTTATTTTATTTTTGAGCACTTCCTTACTTTCTGGCACTTATTAGATGCTCCAAACTCATCTTGTATATTCCTTGCCCCAGTCCTAGCATCAGTCATTTCTCCAAGGAGCATTAGTTCCTTTTATTAGAGAATAGTAGTAGAAACCAAGATCTGGGTGCTTCATGTGCTTGTTGCTACTGGGATGTGGTTACTTCCAGGCCTTCTCAGCCAGCAGAGTAAGGAAATATATGTATATATCCTAACTTGCTAACATGTATATACATATCTACAAATATTTCTATATGTGACATCTGTATTTATATAAAGCTATACATGAGTTCATACTGATAATTCCATTTCTAATCCATTACCACATGTATCATTCCAAGCTTCTTCCCTTTGTTTGTAACCTTCCATTCCAGTGAGAAGCCTGGTTCCCACCATCTACTATTTTTTTCTTAATTGTTCAATTCCAGTGTGGTTTTTATAGTGCTTTCAGAATTGTTAACCCTTTTTCAGCTGGATTACAGTGCTTATTATACTTCTTGCCTTTAGTTTTAAAGACTAATTCATTTTCAAAATTACCTTATTAGCATCTTTTTCCAAATTAATTTTTATTTCCTGAACGTACCATATGCTTTCACACTTTTTTGTCTTTAATTGTGCCAGTCCCTCTGCCTGAAATGTCCTGGCTTTTATCCTTATCTCCTTGGAATATTGCCACTCATTCTTCTAGACCCAGCACAGATTTTGCCTCCACCCAGAAACTTTCCTGGCCACTACCAATAGCCTTTAATCATTCATTCTTCTCTGCTCTAATAGCACCTTGTACCCACTTTTACCACACATGCGTCAGGACTCCTTGTTTGCATCTCATTCTTCTTCACTGGATGGTAAGATCCTTAAGGTCAGAAACCAAATGGATTTGTCCCTGGATTGCCAGGACTTAACAGTAGTGGATATTGTAGCTTAGAATCCTCTTGGATGAAAAAATAACAGAAAACCTAGTAGTGGCTAAAATATATAAGGATTTATTTTCTTACCTAGCAAGAAGTCCAGAGGGAAGGTGGTAACTAACATTGGTTTACCTGTTCAGGGTTGCCATCAAGAATCAGATCCTTTTCCTCCTTTGTACATAGCATTGCATCTAAGTTCAGGAAAGAGGTAGGGTGAGATTGTGCCAGCAGGATATCCTCTGCCCCCTTTTCCTCTGTAGGAAAGCAACGACATTAGCTCCTTAACAGGTTTCTGTCAGCTAGAACTTGGTGTCTTGTCTCCTCTAGCTGTAAGAGAAGCTGGAAAAGTGAGTTTTTAGGAAGACTAATCTTTTGAATAAGAACAAGATGGTGGAATAATCACAGATGCTCCAAGTAATCACAAGACCACAAGGAAATCAGGGATCTGTTTCCTATTGGATAAAAAGTCTAAGGATAGAAAACCAGTCCAAGAAGACTCTTCAATACAAGAAAAAAACATGAGTGATCCAAGTGGGAGCACAGGTAGAAAGCACAGGTTCATCTTTTGTAGAATCTAACATACTCTGGCCATCCACTCTATAATCCTAGACAATTCAATATTCCTCTCTGGAGACCTTCATCTTGTCTTTTCTCATGTAGAAATTGTACCATTCATGTGAATCCTACTTTTTATTCTTTGGCCCCTTTTCTGTTACGCCTTCTGTGCTTTTGCAGTCAGAATTCTCCCTGATAGTCCATGGTGCAGTTTGCCTTGTTTTTTTGCAAGTTATAACTAGTTGTAGTTCTTTAAAGTAGAATTTACACAGTGCTATAGCTTCTGCTTACCTAAATTCCATGTTATTTTGAAATTATAGAAATACATTCATTTGGACACCTTTATTCACTGATTCTGTATTTCAGGCTTTTTATACCTAACATCCATTTATGATATAAAGGTTTTATAATATTCCATTTTGTAACAGGGGAGCGTTATTGATACATTAGTCCAAAATGTGACTGGGTAAATCCTGTATATGTGTACAAGTACCTTCTGCCATCTGCTACACCTAGGGATAGAGACCTTTGCAATGAACAAAAAGCAGAAGTCTCGTTAACAGATGAACTACATCAATCTCATCCATGTGCATTTTTTACTAACACTTGTCGAGACTGATAGCACATAAAGTATGCATGTAACTTAGTACCCTTTCTCAGCCCACCAAATCTAATTAATGCCTCCAGAGGTTACCATAGTGCACACAAATGTGAAATGCCAGGTGAATGAGTTAAAACAGATTTCATTCTGGTCCAGCATAATGATTTTGGAAACAACTTCCAGTGTAAATAGAATGGTATATCCTTCAGATGTTTAGGATTGAGGCCCCTTTAAGATGGGCTGACATGAAATCCCTTAAAGAACTTGTGAGTCCCAGTAGACCCTCGTGAGTACATGGTGTGGCCCCCTTTAAGGGCAGTCATAGTGAGCAAACACTGAGCATGAGATTTCCATTTTGAAGCTGCAAAGTGACTGATGTCATGGTGTGATCAAAGTGCTCTGCAAATACTTACTGTAATTATTGTTGTTGTTCTGTTCTTGCTAATAGCCTTATTTATACCCTGAAATTATAATCATCCATAGAAAGATTAAAACAAGATGTATAAGTTTTCTGAGCTGTTTGCCTCACAGATGGTCACCCTTGGAGTTCTTAGAAATTGCCAGGGTTAATTGAAGCTTTAGTTTTCACTGCAGTGTAGTTGATACTTAAGTGTTTCTTACCTGTCGGCTTTCACTATCCAAAAACAGTACAACAATAGCACTTTAATTTGCTCTCATTAATGCTAGCCTCTCAGGTAATGTTAGCGCAGTTTTATCTAGATGATGTTTGTTCCTCTGAATGAAACCTTTGTACCAGCTTCCCAACTGAGAAGAAAAGCTAAACAGTGACAAAGGTAAAAACACAAATGTCTCGCTAATTTATCTTTTAAGATGCTCAGAACCCAGGAAACATCAAAGGGGAGTTAACTTTTAAGTGGAGGGCAGGCATTTAGTGTATGATTAACAGCAGTTTCTTTTCCTGTGATTTCAGTTAGCTGAGACAACTGGGAATCATTCTTGGGGAGCCTAACAAATAGTTTTTGCTCAGAGCCAGCTGAATGCTCCAAGGATAACTGTTACAGATTCACACAAACAGCAGTACTATTTGCTCTAGTTCTTTGGTGTTTTTCTGGTAGTATTGAGATGTGAGACAGCAATCTTAGGATCAAGCTTAGATAGAAGGCAAGTAAGGTCCTCCTTTGCCTCTAACCCTCAGCTGTGTAAAAGTAGAAGACCAGCAAGAATAAAATGGGTATTAAAATGTTACGTTATTTAGGTGATACAAGAGCTCTTTGCCTGTATCTTGAGATTTGAGTATTGGCAAAAGTGTAACGATGCTTTCCTAAATCTGGGGACTAGTGTCTCCCACTGGAATTGCTTGCTATTTAATTAAGGCCCAAGAGAAGAAACAGAATTGCAAAAAATGAAGGAGGCCTCCTTAAATCAGTCAGAGCAAATTAGCAACCCCAGTAAAGACTGGAGAATCAATGCTGTAATCCTTCTTGCTTGCAGGTATGATGTACAAAAGTAGAAGGCAAATGGGTGATTTATATGTATGTGAATAACAAAGATGTAAAAACAGCATGCAATGAAAGGTAGAGCGTGGACTCTCCAGTTAGACTGCTTGAGTTCAAATTAAAGCCTCATCAGTTATGGGTTGGGTGACCATTAAGCATGTTAGTTTTATGTCATCCTGTATGGGTTTTTCCTTTGTAATGTGGGTATAAAAATAATGCCCTGTGATAGGGAAATAGAGGTTAAATAAGATAATACATGTAAAGTGCTTGGAATAGGGTCTCACACATGGCAAATACTTAACTTTTTTATTAGTTGAGATTTACATGAAAGATAAATTGGGATCAGTGCTTTTACTTCCTCAAATATTTTTTTCAGTTTTCAAAATTTAGTATGGAGTGTTTCCTTCAACTGAAGTTATCCTTTTTACTTAAAAAGTACTTAAAACTATTATTCTATAAAAATTAAATTTTCAGTTGTTTAAGAAACACTTTTTCATGTTTGTAACATGAAATATCCTTGTACATCTTACATATTCTGGTAGAATATGGTATAGTTTGTTGGTATGGTAAAACAGATGGGTGAGTCATTGTGAAAAGGGCTCCATTTTAGTAGAAAGCAAAGCCTTTTGCCAAAATCGGAGGTAGGGCAGAGATCTTCCTTCTATACCAAGGCTTCTTCTTTTGCTATGCACAAGTGATGAGCCCAGCAGAGTGGTATTAAAACCATCTTCTCCTTGGCTTGTCATACTGTATGTGGAACCTGAGGCATTTTGTACATTTGTGCTTTTCCTTGCATTCTAAAATAGGTCCACACTTAGCTGTATCTAAGCTGGCAGAAAGTCTGTCAGCATTTCATGGCATACCTCTGTGTACTTACAACCAAAAAGTATAATGTTGTAGATAATAAAATTCTGATATTTACTCTGATAAATTCTGATATCACTCTGATATTTATCTGAGCTTCAGTTCCTTTTTGGATCTGTTCCTTAGTGATTTCTTTAGCCAATTAACTACTCATGACTGAGTCGTGGCATTGAAATCTCAGAGGGCCATGGCCCTGAAGTCATGCTCATTCTGTTTCACTTTCACCTTGACAAGACTCGATAGGAAGAACCACTATGGGATGGTGAGCTGCAAGTAGGAACCTATAGGCAAAGTAAGTAAAAGAAAGTAAAGTAAAAAGTAAATAAAATACCGTATGATTTTATGGACTAGAATTTGATATGGCAGAATTGGTTTGAGCTAAGTTAAATGAAGGGTGAAGACCACAAAACTCTTTCAGGTGCTTCCAACAATAAACAAAAACTTTCTAAACACCAAACAAGGGTTTGTGAAGATTTTTGTTACCTTCATTTTTCTCTTCTCTGAACTAAAGGAACTCAGACTAAATATCAGCCTTAGCAATTAAAGCACACTAAAACACGTCTAAAAAACTCTTACTTAGGCTTCTCCCTTTTAGATACCCTCAAGTTTTATTTCTGACAAACACTTGATAACTTGAAACTACAATGAGAAGCGCTAAGTCTATGAGAAAAGCTGCATTGTAACAATGTAGCCAATATTCAAACAATTCAAATATACACTTGTTCTACTTATCAGAGTTATGCTGGCCTCATAAGACAAAATGGTAAGTGTTCTCTCCTCTATTTTCTGAAAGACTCGGTGTAAGATTTTGTTATTTCTTCCTGAAGTGTTTGATATTCACTAGTGAAGCCATTGGAGTTTGCAGTTTTCTTTGTAGGCAGGTTTTTTGTTTTTTATCATGGTAAAATATATATAAAATTTAACATACATTTTAATCTTTTTTTTTAGTTTATTCATTTTGACAGACAGCATGCACGCGGACATGTGTGCAAGTGGGGTGGGGCAGAGAGAGTCCCAAGTGGGGCTCAATCCCACAAACTGTGAGATCATGACCTGAGCTGAAATCAAGAGTTGGATGTTCACTGATATGAGCTGCCCAGGTGCTCCCCATTTTAATCTTTTTCAAGTATACAGTTCAGTGACATCAAGTATATTCACGTTGTTGTGCAGATATCACAACTATCCATCTCTAGAGCTTTTTCCCCAACTGAAGCTATATACCCATTAAATACTTAACTTCCCATTCTCTCATCCTGGTAGCCCACCACCATTCTACTTTCTGCCTCGATGAATTTTTAACTATTTTAGGAACTTCATGTAAGAGGAACGATACTACATTTGTCCTTTTATGATTGGCTTATTTTACGTAGCATAATTTCTTCAAGGCTCATCCATGTTGCAGCATGCATTGAAATTCCCTTCTTTTTAAACTGAATAATATTCCATTTTACGTATATGTTATTTTGTTTATCCATTCATCTTTTGGTAGACACTCAGGTTTTTTTCCACCTTTTGTCTATTATGAGTAATGTTGCTATAAACATGATGTACAAATATCTCTTCAAGTCCTTCCTTGCACTTACTTTGGATATACATCCAGAGGTAGAATTGCTGGATTGCACAGTAATACCATGTTTGATATTTTGAGGAATTGCCATACTATTTTCCACAGCATCTGCACCCTTTTATATTCCCACCACCAATGCACAAAGGTTCTGGTTTCTCCACATCGTTTTTTTTTAAATAATAGCCATCCTAATGGGTATGATGTTTATTTTGCTTTTAATTACAAATTAAATTTATTTAATAAATTTAGGGCTATTTGAATTTTTTTTCTTGTGCTGTTTTGGTAAGTTATTGCTAAATTGTGGTTTTGATGGCATTTATCTCATCTAATAAATGGAATATAATTTTTTGTAATACTTCATTATTAGCTTTTCAATGCCTATAGGATCTGTGGTGATGCCTCCTATTTTATTCCTGTTATTGGAAATTTATGGGGTTTTTTTCATTTTTTTTCACATTAGATGAGTAATGTGCTGAGGTCATAACAAGGTTTGAGGGAAGCACATGTCACACAACACAACAGCATGAACACCCAATCCTTACACTTAAGAACTACAAAAGGATCCAGAAATTTGCATTTTTGAGACACAAGTGTTGGAGATTAGTCTTGCCAGAAGCTTATCAGTCTTATTAATCTTTTCAAAGAATCAGCTTTGACTTTGATTTTCCCTGTTTTGTCCATTTTCTGTTTCATTGATTTCTGCCCTTATTTTTTAATATTTTATTTATTTGTGTGTTTGTTTCAAGTATTTATTTTTGAGAGAGAGGAGAGAGCACAAGCAGGGGAGGGGCAGAGAGAGAGGGAGACAGAATCGGAGGCAGACTCCAGGCTCTGAGCTGTCAGTGCAGAGCCAACGCCACTGGGTCTCAAACCCACAAACCCTGAGATCATTACCTGAGCCGAAGTCAGACACTTAACTGACTGAGCCATCCAGGCGCCCCAATGTTTTATTTATTTTTGAGAGAGAGAGAGAGGTATAATGCAAGCAAAGGAAGGGCAGAGAGAGAGGGAGATACAGAATCCAAAGCAGGCTCCCAGCTCCCAGCTGTCAGCAGAGCTGCTATGTAGGGCTCGAACTCAGGAACTGTGAGATCATGACCTGAGCTGAAGTCAGACACTCAACCACCGAGGTGCCCCCATTTCTGCTTTTAGTTTCTGTTGTTTCATTCTTTCCACTTACTTTGCATCCCATTTACTATTTTTCTAGCTTCTTAAGATTGAAACTGGATCATTGATTTGAGATCTTTCTTTCTTTCTAATAGAAGCATTTACAACTATCAATTTTCCTCTAAACGTAGGTATATCCTATAAATTTTGATACTTTAACATTTCATTGTTATTTACTTCAACATATTTTCTAATTTACCTTAAGATTTACTAACTCATGTAAATCTTTGACCTATATGTTGTTTAGATGTATGTTGCTTAATTTCTAAGTATTTGGGAAAATTTCTAGATATCTTACCCTTTAAAGTTTGGATTAAAAAAGCAAGAACCAACAATATGCACTTTATTTTTTTTTTTTTTTAATTTTTTTTTTTTCAACATTTTTTATTTATTTTTGGGACAGAGAGAGACAGAGCATGAACGGGGGAGGGGCAGAGAGAGAGGGAGACACAGAATCGGAAACAGGCTCCAGGCTCCGAGCCATCGGCCCAGAGCCTGACGCGGGGCTCGAACTCACGGACCGCGAGATCGTGACCTGGCTGAAGTCGGACGCTTAACCGACTGCGCCACCCAGGCGCCCCCAATATGCACTTTAAATGTAAACACACAAATGCATTTAGAATGTGTATATATATATATATATATATATACACACACACATATACACACATATATATGTAAGTATATATATGTAAGTATATATACACACATATATAAGTATATATACACATATATATGTAAGTATATATAAGTATATATGTATATATGTAAGTAAATATATATGTAAGTATATATATGTGTATATGTGTGTGTGTGTGTATATATATATATATATAACATATGAAATACTGCATAAGATAGCTGGTAGGATTATATTAATATTAGACAAAGTAGACTTCAAGAAAATAACTATTACCAAAACTCAGGAGGAATATTTATTAATGAATCAATTCATCAGAAATATTAACATTAAACATTGTTAATGGCCAGAAAGCATACTCTGTATGATTTTAATACTTTGGAATTTACTGAGACTTATCTTGTAGAATGGCCATATGTGGTCTGCCTTGGAAGATATTTGCCAATGCACATTCACAAAAATGTGCATTCACAAAAATTCTCAACAAGATAGTAGCAAACCATATCCAACAATACATTAAAAGAATTGTTCACCATGATCAAGTGGGTTTTATTCCTGGGATGCAGGGCTGGTTCAATATCCGTAAATCAATCAGTGTGATACATCACATTAATAAAAGAAAGGATAAAAACCACATGATCCTCTTAATAGATGTTGAAAGGCATTTGACAAAATACAGCATCCTTTCTTCTTAAAAACCTTCTTTTTGAGGGATAGAGTAGGGATTTGAGGAGGGATAGAAGGATCATACCTCAAGATCATAAAAGCCAAATATGAAAGGCCCACCACTAATATAATGGAGAAAAACTGAGAGCTTTCCTCCTAACGACAGGAACATGACAAGGATGTCCACTCTCACCACTGTTTTCAACATGGTGTTAGAAGTCCTAGCCTCATCAATCAGACGACACAAAGAAATTAGAGGCATCCAAATCAGCAAGGAGGAAGTCAAATGCTCACTCTTCACAGATAACATGTACTCGATGTAGAAAACCCAAAAGACTCTGCCAAAAAACCCCTGCTAGAATTGATACATGAATTCAGCAAATTCACAAGATATAAAATCAATGTTCAAAAGTTGGTTGCATTTCTATATACCAATAATGAAGCAGCAGAAGAGAAATCAAGGAATCTATCCCATTAACAATTTCACCAAAAACCATAAAATACCTAGGAATAAACCTAACCAAAGAGGTGAAAAATCTATATACTGAAAACAATAGAAAACTTATGAAAGAGATTGAAGACACAAAAAAATGGAAAAACATTCCACGTTCATGGATTGGAAGAACAAATATTGTTACAATGTCGATACTACCCAAAGCAATCTACATATTCACTGCAATCTTGATGAAAATAACACCAGCATTCTTCACAGAGCTAGAACAAACAATCCTAAAATTTGTATGGAACCAGAAAAGCCAAAGAAATAGCCAAAGTAATGTTGAAAAAGAAAACCAAAGCTGGAGGCATCACAATTCCAGACTTCAAACTATATTACAAAGCTGTAATTATCAAGACAGTATGGTACTGGCACAAAAACAGACAAATAGATCATTGGAATAGAATAGAGAACCCAGAAATGGACCCACAAATCTATGGCCAGCTAATCTTTGACAAAGCAGGAAAGAATATCCAGTGGAAAAAAGACAGTCTCTTCAGCAAGTGGTGCTGGGAAAAGGACAGTGGCATGCAGAAGAATGAACCTGGACCACCTTCTTACACCATACACAAAAATAAACTCAAAATGGATGAAAGACCTAAATGTAAAACAGGAAACCATCAAAATCCTAGAGAAAACAGACAACAACCTCTTTGACTTTGGCCGCAGCAACTTCTTACTTGACATGCCTCTGGAGGCAAGGGAAACAAAAGCAAAAATGAACCATTGGGACCTCATCAAGATAAAAGGTTTTTGCACAGCAAAGGAAAAAAAAATCAGCAAAACTAAAAGGCAATCAATGGAATGGGAGAAGATATTTGCAAATGACATATCAGAGAAAGGGTTACTATCCAAAATCTATAAAGAACTTATCAAAATCAACACCCCAGAAAAACAAATAATCCAGTGAAGAAATGGGCAAAAGACATGAATAGACACTTTTCCAAAGAAGACATCCAGATGGCTAATAGACACATGAAAAGATGCTCAACATCAACATCACTCATCATCAGGGAAATCACCAATCAAAACCACAATGAGATACCACCTCACACCAGTCAGAATGGCTAAAATTAACAACTCAGGCAACATCAGATGTTGGCAAGGATGTGGAGAAAGGGGAACCCTTTTGCACTGCTGGTGGGAATGCAAACTGGTGCAGCCACTCTGGAAAACAGTGTGGGGGTTCCTCAAAAAATTAAAAATAGAACTACTCTGCAACCCAGCAATTGCACTACTAGGTATTTATCTGAAGGATACAGGAGTGCTGTTTCAAAGGGGCACATGCACCCCAATGTTAATAGCACTATTGACAATAGCCAAAGTATGGAAAGATCCCAAATTTCCATCTAGTGATGAATGGATAAAGAAGATGAGGTATATATTTATGATGGAATATTACTTGGTGATCAAAAATAATGAAATCTTGCCATTTGCAACAACATGGAAAGAACTAGTGTATTACACTAAGTGAAATAAGTCAATCAGAGAAAGACAAATACATGATTTCACTCATATGTAAAATTTAAGAAACAAAACAGATGGGGCGCCTGGGTGGCTCAGCCAGTTAAGCGCCCGACTTCAGCTCAGGTCATGATCTCACGGTCTGTGAGTTTGAGCCCCGCATCAGGCTCTGTGCTGACAGCTCAGAGCCTGGAGCCTGCTTCAGATTCTGTGTCTCCCTCTCTCTGCCCTTCCCCTGCTCACGCCTCTGTCTCTCTCTCTTTCTCTCAGAAGTAAATAAACATTGGGAAAAAAAATAGATGAACATAGGGGAAGGGAAGCAAAAATAATATAAAAACAGAGAGGGAGACAAACCATAAAAGGCTCTTAAATATAGAGAACAAACTGAGGGTTGCTTGAGGGGTTTTGGGAAGGGGTGAGGGGCATTAAGGAGGACACTTGTTGGGATGAGCACTGGGTGTTATATGTAAGCGATGAATCACTAAATTCTATTCTGAAATTATTATTACACTATCTGTTAACTAACTTGGATTTGAATTAAAAATCATTATAATAATAAAAATAATAATCAGTCTTTAAAAAATACAAATAAAATAAAACAGAATCCTTACTCTCAAAACATCAAAATCTAGATGGTCAAATCATGCAAATACACATCAAAAGTTAACAAGTTAATGCCTCCTGAGTGGTGTAGCCTGGTAGATCCCCCAACAGTCAGAGGAAGATGTCTCTGTGTATTGGGCTGGCTCAGGACGACGCTGTAGAGAAGGTGGGACAGGGTTATAAGGGATCCATTAAGACGCGAGAGTAGATAGGGCAAAGGACAAAGAGGAAGAGGAGGAGCACTCCATGTAGGAGGAAATCATTAGCCGCAAGGGGGGAAACACTAATAAAAAAGAAAGGAAGAAAAAAAAAAAAAGAAAAAATGTGCATTCAGCTGTTATTAGGTATAGTGTTCTTTATATGTGTCATTTAGGTGTTAATTTTTCCATATACTTACTGATTTCTTGATAGTTTGTTTCTGAATGTTCTTTTTATTACTGGGAGAGGGGTATCGAAATCTTGAAGAATTACTGTGAATTTGTTAATTTATCCTTTTAAAAAGTTTTGTTCATTTTTGCTTCATGTATTTTGAAGCTCTGTTATTATGTACATGCACATTTAGGATTGTATGTATTGATAAATTGGCTCACCATTATTAAATGTCCCTTTTTATATCTGTAATACTCTTTTTTGTGTTAGTCTACTTTGTTATTAAATAACAAAAATTCAACTAATAAATTATAAAGATCAAGTTGGCTTTATTAACCAATTCACAAATCAGGCAGCATCCCATCTAGCAGGTAGAAAGATCTGAAGGGCTACAGAA
This sequence comes from Neofelis nebulosa, assembly GCF_028018385.1. Lineage (NCBI taxonomy): Eukaryota > Metazoa > Chordata > Mammalia > Carnivora > Felidae > Neofelis > Neofelis nebulosa. The sequence goes on from NC_080783.1 coordinate 61,881,031, forward strand.
AGGAAAAGGTTTTTGAAGGTAAAGAGGGAGCAGAAAAAAGGAAATTATTAGCAAATTATTAGCAAATTGTTTTAGGCAAGGTTGCCCTCCTAAGGAGAAGTGAAAGGGTGTCTCAATAAAGTCCCTAGTGCTGACAAGGAAAAAGTCTCATGCTGACTGATTAAAGGTTACATTTCTGGGGGGTTAAAACTACAGTTAGGTTAGGTATTAAGTCTTATTTTACTGACTTGGGGCCTTACCTTAAGTGATGCCATTTGGGTCTGTGGTTTTATTTTTAACACTATTAATATAGCTCTGCCAGTTTTCTCATGCAGCATTTGCTTAGTATCTCTTTTTATTTTAATTTAGTTGTATTTTTATATTGAAAGTGCTTTTCTTATAGACAATATGTGGTTGAGTCTTGCTTTTTCATACAAATTGACAATCCATGTCTTTTAATGGGAATCCATTTACATTTAATGTAACTGTTGATATAGTTGGGTTTAAATATGCCATCCTAGGGGTGCCTGGGTGCCTTAGTCGGTTAAGCATAACACTCTTGATTTCAGTTCAGGTCATGATCCCGGGGTCATGGGATCAAGCCCTGCATCAGGCTCTGCATTGAGCATGGAGTCTGCTTAAGATTCTCTGTCGCCCTCTGCCTGTGTCCCCCATTTGCATGCTCTCTCTCTCTCTAAAACAAAAAAATAAATAAAAATAAATTTAAAAAGATAAATATGCCATCCTAGTATTTGTTTTCTAATTGTCTCTTTTGTTTTTAGTTTCTCTGTGCTTCCTTTCCTGCCTCTTTTGGGTGAATGGAATATTTTTAGCTATACTTCTTTGTCTTATTTCAAATAAAAATACTACTTGGGGCACCTGGGTAGCTCAGTCAGTTAAGCATCCCACTCTTGATTTCCTCTCAGGTTATGATCTCACAGTTTATAAGTTCGAGCCCCTGTCAGGCTCCACACTGACAGCACGGAGCCTGCTTGCATTTCTCTCATTTCTCTCTTACACTCTCTCTCTGCCCCTCCCCTGCTCGCATTCAAAATAAATAAATAAATAAACACTAAAAAAAATACTGCTTATTCATGCAGTTTCATGTATTTTGAAGCTCTGTTATGTACCCGCATGTACAGCTTTCTGTACCGGAATTCTGTCTGGGGTTGACCTTGGCCATCTTTTCTTTTCCCATCACAAAATGAAACCAAGACCTAGTAGACATTAAGCTAACATGATAGTTATAACATAAGACACACACTTTTAAATCACTGTAATCAATGTAACTGGATAGCTGTCTGTATACTGCCACATTCTTCTGTCATGTCCTTCTTCCATGCTGTATGCTGCTTAGGAGCCAGCCTGGAAGATATGAAGTTGTTTCCTTCTTATGAAATTTATGTCAGACAAGGATCATTTTTGTATTATCAGTCAAACAGTTAATTCATGAGCAGCTTGGTGCTGCCCTTAGAAGCTTGCAATTTGGTTAAGGCATTTATATAATTTTATTATGTATTTTTCTATGTTGTATTATGTAAGTGTATCATATTTATATAATAAGAAAGATAAAGAGCAATACAAGGCTGTGTGTAACTGTTACAGATAATAAATAAATGAGGTAAAGATGTTTATGTAGTTAATTAGAAAAACAAGCTGCCTAAACAGCTGCCTATAGAGATTCTTGATCATTTATAGTGAGAGAAACTCATATCTTTTTTCCCCTGTCTTCCTCTTTTATATAGATAGATATCGATAAGTATCACATGATTTTTTGAAGATTGAAATTTCATTTTGATTTGGCTTTCCTGGGTGGAAAACGTTTACATCATTTTACACTTTTGAGCATGAATTGCCTCTCTTTCTAGGTGTAATCAGTTTCTACTCTTCAGCATACAGATTTTATGAATAATATTCAGTGCAGAAAGAGAGCTCTAAAAATAATTGTGCAGGTAGGGTTTTGTTAGTCTTACATGGAACACAGGCAGGAGAAAAGAACAAAGGCACATCAGAGGAAAGGTAGTGGTAGGCAGAGCATTTAATTTCATTTGCCTCCACCAAAGAGCTTGCATTTAGCAGAGAAGGAAAAACAAACAAGAAACAGGAGATCTGCAGTAGCTATTGAATGTTTCATTTCTCATCACTGTTAGTCACATTTGAATGGAACCATTACAGTCTTTTTGGTGTATAACTAAGCCTTTCTTTTTCCTCCAAAAAGAAGATCTTGAATTTTATGTTTAAAAGCACAATGAGATGTTTTTGACATTCTGCAGTTCATTTTGAAAATCACAGTCAAAATCCATTGCCTTTCAGTAAGGTGGTAAAGGATGTATATAATACACGTCATTTTTACACGTAATAGTACCTTAGATAGTCTCTAATGTGTATTATGTATACACAGCTTTTAGCATCTCTTTCTATCTGGCAGCTTATAGCATTAGGCTGAATGTTTTGGTGAACAACTGAGTCGGGGTGAAATGCTGAGCAGTAGAACAATGGATTTTTATTATAAAAAGTAAGCTCTTCACAGCTTCTTTCTGATACTTTTCTGTAAAGATTGTAAGCCAACATATTTGCCAGTACATAATTAAGATGGCATACTCTTTAATGTTAAAATTATTCTTCCAGAAATGGAGATGGAATTGACTAACCAACTGATGATTCTCCTCTTGAGCTATGATTTATGTTTTGTACAGGGAAATCTGTTTTGCAAATGTATTACCGACTATTCTTACAAATAAATGTATACAGGGTTGTTATAATTAAGAATTGCTGGGCTTATCTACTACTACAGTATTTACTTATTATTTGACTAAATTTCATATTATTCAGCTCAGCCCAGGGAAGGAGATTTAGTAGGTTTGCTTTCTTATTCTGATACTACTATACTTTGGTTTTCGGTCTAGTGGTTGTGAAATATTCCCTACAAATATGTTTGCTTAGAATCCCCAAAACAAAATAATAAAATCACTTAAAAAAAAAACCTTTTAATACACAAAATTCATATTCTGGGCTGATATGCTTTGGCTGTGTGCTAAAAATTAAATAAACAAATACCAAACAAAGCAAAGTTGGTCAAGGCTATGACTTATGAAGAATACCAGCCAATGGTACAACCCTAAATATTCTTTTTCCTTCTCTTGGCCTGAAAATACTTCAGGAGAGAAGCTATCATACCCATCTTTCATTTAAAAATGATCAGTTTTCATGTCTTAGATTCCAAACCTTTTAGAATAGTTTTTGGCTCTTAGATAAAACAATACACTGTGTAATCCATATTGACTCATTAATCATTTGTAACTTTACAGGTACTGATTAGGATGAATGTGATTTGGAGAAATTCTGTTTCCTGTCTAAGGATAAGAAAGGTGCCACGTAGATACCAAAGTGGTAATCACCCAGCGGCCCCTCTGGGATCAAGGATTTTAACTGACCCAGCCAAAGTTTTTGAACACAACATGTGGTGAGTTATGTTTCAAGGTCTAATATATATGCCTGTTAAACATTAACAGTGGTATTATTTTCATTTAGTGCCAAGAAAGGATTTTTAAACTTGATCCGTGTTGTTAAGGTCCAAAGGCAGGGTAACTCATCCTAACTTAAGTGTTGCCAATTCTGAATTTCTTCACAAATGGAATTGGAAAAATGACTTCCCAAGTGCTTTCCTCAGCTTTGGTGTTCTTGCAGACCCTTCCTGCTCACCTCTGGTCCTTAGTACTTGTCAGTCAGCAAACTGTATATTCACCATCTGCTGCTTACTGAGCAGGGAGAACACACTGGTATGACCCTAGTCTGTGCTTTTAGGAAATCCAGCCTCTGTTTGGAAAGATAGATATTTCTAGGAAAAAAATAGATGCAATACATAGCAGCAGATTGTAAGGGCCCAGTGTGTTCTTATAAGACATATACACTGTATGTCTTCTAAGTAGAACAACTCAGTAGTGCAAAACCACTTCTCCTTTGACGCTGGAAGATTCTTCCCCCCCATTTCAGCTTTATTGATGTATCACTGATATATAAAGGAAGCTTTCTTTAAGTGGAGAAATTGAGATCAGGATTATTTATTCTGTCTCCAGTACCTAGAACAGTCCCTGACACATAAATATTTGTGAAGTAATGACTTAGATAGTTAAAGCTGGAATAAGGGCATTCTAGGTGTGTAAAAAGTCATAAAACACAGAGATTGAAAAGTATTAGACATATTCAGGAGACTGTTAACAGGATAGTTTTCCTAAAATAAGGACTCTTAGAAGATTTATAAATGATAAGGTTGGAATGATATAGAGCAGGTATGGGGGTGGGAGCAGGATTGGGTGAGTTCTGGAATTCACAGCTGAAGTGGAAGGCATCCAAGAGCCACTAAAGAGAAATGGCAGCATACATAGGCTATTAACTATTGTATATTTATTTGGTTAACAGTATACTAACTAGATAGATCAGCAGGTAGAACTAGAAGCAGGAAAGGACCAATGAAAGAGAGATCTCAAAGGAAGAATAAATAGAACTTGATGCTTTTGTAGAGTAAAGGAAAAGAAAGCATTTGACTCTGAAGTTTTGATCCAAGGTGACTGACTGAAAGTTATTAATTAGTTCCACACTATACAATATGTGGCCACTAGCCAGATGTGGTTATTGAGCACTTGAAACCTAATTAGTCTCAAGTGATATGTGCTGTAACATTTTGAAGACTTAGTATGGGCTCTCTCAGCCTTAGTGCCATCTTTTTGGAAACTTCTGCACCATGAGGAGGAAAAAGCAAATGTTCAGGCTGAAGTGTAAAAGAAGATGAGGTAGAGGTCCAAAGAAACCACTAGCTTGTGAACCCATGGAAGCCACAGGAGCAGAAATAAGGAAAGACAGAGGCGGGGATGCTGTTACAAATTGTTGAACTGCATACCAACTTTCTAGAACTTGATTCAATGGGTCTAGAATGTCCATCACCATCTGATCACAAGGACCACCTTTGAGCGACCCACCTTGTTTATTATACCAAAACAGTTCCTTTTGGTCCTTTGCCCTGGACCTGAGACTTTCAGAAATAATTCTGTTTTCATTTGTGGCTGAATGTAACATGTGTACAGTAAATCATCTCTTCTGCTGTCTTAGCTGAAGAAAAAAAAACAGTACAGGGGTACCTGCGTGTCTCAGTCAGTTAAGCATCTGAGTCATGATTTTGGCTCAGGTCATGATCTCACAGTTTGTGAGTTCAAGCCCCACATCGGGCTCTGCACTGATAGTGTGGAGCTTGGGCTTTCTCTCTCTCTCTCTCTCTCTCTCTCTCTCTCTCTCTCTCTCTGTCTGTCTCTGCCCCTCCCCTGCTCATGTACACTTTCTCTCAAAATAAATAAATAAACATTAAAATAAAAGAAAGTGCAAAAAGAAGAGGTAAAATATATCATTAAAAATTTTTTATACTGAGCCACATGTTAAGATGATATTGTTTTGGATATATTGAATTAAATAAAATATATTAAAATTAATTTCATTTCTTTTAGCTTTTTTTAAAGTTTGTTTATCTTGAGAGCGTATGCATGCACATGTGTATGAGTAGGGGGTGGGGAGGGCAGAAGGGGGGAGGAGAGAGAATCCCAAGCAGGCTCCGTGCTGTCAGCACAGAGCCCAACGTGGGACTTGATCCCATGAAACGTGAGATCACAACCTGAGCCAAAATTAAGAGTCAGACACTTAACTACTAAACCACCCAGGCATCCCTCTTTTAGCTTTTTTAAAAATGGCTACTAGAAAATCTTAAATTACATCTATGATTGACATTATATTTTTTTTGCACAGTTGCTGAATTAAACTACTTTGCCTGCCATTACCAGTATGGACAGTTAGAGTAGGCTGTGAGATCATTGCAATTAAACCTCCACAGGAACTTCTGGTCCTAGGCAAGATCTTCGTTTACCAAGTTTTTATTCTTCATTAGAGTCTCGTGATTTAGCGGTCTATGTTCTCTTCTTCCATCTGCTACCACCAGCTCTTTTGTCCAAGGTTCCTGCCTACCCATTTATGTTCTGTTTTGTCATAGACTCTCAGGGAAGCAAGGTTCCTCTGGGTCAATGCCTCTCAAGCATTGTGGGCTAGTACAAGAATCCCTTGGGGAGTTATTATTTCACTAGGTCTAGAGGTATGGCCCAGGAATTTGTAATTTGAAAAAGCTCTTTTAGTAATTCTGTTGAGCAGCCAGGTTTAGGAATCTTTGATCCAGTCCAGTGGATTTCAAACTTTTCTTTAGCAGTGGAATTTTTTTTTCCAGGTGAAGTCTTATCATGGAATCCCAATATTTAAGCGGTAAAAACAAACCTGGTCTTAATGAAGCATGTAGAGGCCTGAGGCACCAACAGCTCCACCTCCCTTTTCCTCTCCCACCGTGCCTCCCTCACTGTAGAAGCCTCATGGCCTCTTAGGGTTCTGTTCATTGAAGTTCGAAAAACCTTAATCTAGTCTCGACAGCTGTCCTTCTCCACAGCATACTCCCTAAAAGGTTGTGCAGCCCATGCCAGGATACTTGTAGTGAACTCTCTCCAAAGGTGGATTCATACTGTAATAATAAAAATAATTTCCTCCAAAGAAAGAGGAAAGTAAAAGTAGTTGCTTCCTATCATCTCCTCATGTACCTGTTTTGCCGTGGTTGCTTTTTTGTTTGTTTTTTGGGTTTTGGTTTTTGTTTGTTTTTATTGTTTGTTTTTGTTTTTGTTTTTTGCTTAAAGAGAAGATTTGTAAATTAAACTGAAAACCAGAAGACTGGTTTACTTTCCCCTTCCTTCAAGTCCAGGTTCTGTCCAAAAGTTCTGACTTCCTCATTTCCTCCTTTGTAGTTAAGAATGTTTCCTCTCTTGCCGAACTTTGATTTTTAAAAGATGTTTTTAGAAAACTACTGTACCTGTCAGTTCTTTCTCAGAGACGTAAAATTGTCTACAGTTTATTTTTCTGTTTAGCCTCTAATTTAGTTAGTAAGTACTATTTACTCTATATGTGACCCACTTTTTACAAATATTTTTTGAGGAAAAAATAAATATACCCCTTTTTATTCAGTTTCTGATATCCTGAGAAAGAATTGCCCTCCAGCCCATTTCACTAAGAAGCCTGAGTTCTCCAGATAAAGAAGATGGAATGAATCTGAAAAACAAAGTATTCTTCCTTCAACAAAATGAATAAAAAGTAATAAAAGCAAGCAAAACTACCAATAGCAACCAGAAAAGCCCATAAACATGGCAAATTAGTGATCAAGTAAAGAAACTGTAGATTCATATGTGGCTCAGAGTGGTTCCTGACCTCACCTTCATCTCTCAGAAGCAGTACCAGGAAAAGAAGATCAGCTGGCAGATCATTACTAATACTCATTAGCAGCCCAGTAAAGGTTGAAAAAGAACTCTTGAAAATAAATGGTTTTGCCTATGGCAGCAGAATTTAAGGTCTCAGCAGAGCAGGGAAAATCCTGAGGCTCACCATTTTCTGGGGTTCCATGCTGAATTGGGAGAACTATCCTAAGCCCAAGTGAAACCCTTTTAGGAATAGGACACATCTTAACTAGATGAGTGAAACCTAGCATAGGACTTAATGAAAGGAAAGGGAAGGGAAGGGGAAAGGAAGGGAGAAAGAAAGAGAGAGAGAGAGAGAGAGGAGGCATGGGGAGGGGAGGGAAGAGAAAACGGATTTCACACCCTCATAAAGGCTGTCCACTACCCAGTGGAGTTTCCTCCATCTCGCTCAATTCTAAGACCCTCAGAATATAGGAAAGTGGATACAATCTATAACGCTGAGCCTTCAAACTGGGAATTTACAGAGAAAGATAAAGAGGTCTCTGAGTAAGGTTGGGCGTCAAGAGAATTTATCTGCAGAAAAACAGAAAGGAAAGACAGAAGAGGGAGAAAGAACATAGCATGCATTATTGATTCGTTTGCATTTTCCAGTATTTAAAGGAAGTCACAATATGTATTCTGTTTTTTGCCTGGCTTCTTTCACTAAGCATAATTACTTTGAGATTTATCCATGTTGTTGCATGCATCAATAATTCGCTCATTTTCGTTGTAGATAAAAGACTCATGAGAGCTTTTTACAAGCTCTCAAAATTCAGTAAACAAAGCTCATAATAAGAATATATAAAAAGCTCCCAAAATTCAACAAGAGCCCCAAAAAATGGGCAAAATATTTGAACAGATACTCCACCAAAGAAGACTCACAGATTAAAAAAAGAAGATACACGGATAATAAGCACATGAAAAGATGATCAGCATCATTAGTCATTAGGAAAGTGAAAATTAAAGTTAACAATGAGGGGCATATGGCTGGCTCAGTCAGTAGAGCATGTGATTTTTGAGCTTCCCATCATGAGTTTGAGCCCCATGTTGGATGTAGAGATTACTTTAAAAATAAATAAATAAATAAATAATAAAAAGCTTTCAAAAAAAAAAAAAGCTAAAGACACAATGAGATACTACTACAAACTTATTAGAATAACTAAAATTCAAAATCCTGTACTGAATATTAGAGAGGATGTAGAGGAACTGGAACTTTCATATACTACTGGTGGGAATATAAAATGGTATAACCACTTTGGAAAACAGCTTAGCAGTTTCTTAAAAAACTAAACATAAACCTGTAATATGATTCAGCCATTCAATTCCTAGATATTTACCCAAGAGAAAAGAATGCATATGTCCGTACAAATACTTATACATGATTATTCATAGCAGCTTTATTTGTAGTAGCCAAATTTGGAAACAACCCAAATGTCCATAAGTAAATGGACAAATTGTGTATTTCATATATATATATATATTAGAATACTACTCAGTAATAAAAAGGAATGAGATATTGATAAACATAACAATATGGATGAATTTCAAAATAATTATGCTGAGTGAAAGAAGCTAAAAATGAAGACTATGTATTGTATTCTTAGTGCTACACCAGAAAATGCAAACTAATATATAGAGACAGATAGTAGATCAGTGGTTGTCAGTGGAATTGGGGGTGGTGATGAGAAGGGGAGGGCTGGAAAACAGGAATTTTAAAGGCACACAAGGAAACTTTTGAAGGTGATGGACATATTCATTGTCTTGACTGTGGTGATTGTTTCCTGAGTGCCAACATATGTCGGAACTTCTCAAATTGTACACTTTAAATATGTGCAGTTTACCATATGTCATTTATACTTCAATAAACCCATTAAAATATAGTTATATCCATACATTGGAAAATAATGTAGTAGTTAATAAAAGTAAGAGAGATCTGGGGTGCCTGGGTGGCTCAGTCAGTTAAGCATCCGACTCTTGTCATCGGCTCAGGTCTTAATCCCACGGTCATGAGTTCAAGTCCCACACTGGGCTCTACACTGGGCATAAAACCTACTTAAAGAAAAGAGAGATCTACGTATGTTGATATTAAGAGATATCAACAACAAAAAGAGCAAGTTGCAGAAAAGTATCGCAGGTCTCATTTTAGTAAGGAATTCTTGTGCATGTGCTATGTGTGTATATATATCTTTGTTTTTATATACACAGAGAAAAGTCTAGAAATGTCTACATCATACTGTTTATCTCAGGAATGGGCATGAGGATGAGAGGTAGAGATTAAACTTTACATTTTATATGCATTAGTTACTGTTGCAATTTTAAAAGAATGCCCTCCATACACCTATTCCCATCTTACTTTCTACCTGATAAATTCTTTATTCTTTAAAGCTGATTAGAATTCATCTTATGAAAATTTTGAGTTCTACCAAATCTTCTTCATCTTTATGTCTCCAATTCACATTTCAGTGGTTGAAAGATACAGGTTCTCAATAAATGTCTAATGATGGAAGTGGGTATTAGTTTCTTCCAGCAGCTGTGACCTCTATTTAATGGAATAGAGAATATGCAGAATATGCAGAAGTGGGAAGGCATCACTTCTTTCTGTGTGTCTTTTGTAAGTCATTCATTCCTAAGGAAGAAACAGATTTACTAATAAAAATAATCAACGGAAATACTTAACTATAGCCAAAAAGACAAGTGGGCAGCCAGGAGTCATAAGTATAAGTTAGTGTCAATAGTAGAAAAGATTTAATTGAAATTAGTTAAATTATTAGCTGATATACCTGTAATAATTGTATTTCATCCATCTGAGGCTCACATTTGTTTCACTGATTAACATCTCTGAAATCATGATATTTCTTACAACTGATGACATCTTATAATTATAATTGGAATGTTTTTTTTCCTTTCTTACCGGTACAGAAAATAACTGTCTTAGATTTGACGAATTAGGATAATTATAATTCCGAAGTAGTTAATCTTAATTATATATTGTTTTGAGAATTATTGCTCTTATTTTACTAATACACAAACTGAGAGACACAGAAAATTTAAATGACTTTTCACTACCATATATCAAAGTTAACATATAGAACACATAGAATACTTGTTACATTGTTAAAAAATCATTAAGGTTTTTGCTCTACAGATAAATGGGCAGTAGACATAGAGAGTTGATCCAGGAGGAAGTCCATGTGAGCATATGAGGAAATACACAAGAGTAAAAGAAATACAAAATTAAACAATAAGGTACCTTTTTATATCTATTAAAATAGTATCAAAAAAGAAAAGGAGAGAGAAATTTAAGATAACACTCAATTCTGGTTAGCATTGTAAGTTAATATGATGTGTTTAATTATCTTTCTTTTTTTATTTGTGTCATTTGTTCTTTTATTTCCTCTACTAGCTTTTTGGCTATACATCTTTACATTATTTTTTAGATACTATTCTAGAAAATAGTTTCAAACATTTTCATCTCAGAACCTCTTTAGACTCTAATCTTTTGAGGACACTAAAAGAACTTTTATTCATGTGAATTATATCTAGTGATGTTTTCCATGTTAGAAATTAAAACTGAGCCATTAAAAATATTTAATTCATTTTGAAACAACAACAATCCATTACATGTTATATAAATTACATATTTTAATGAAAATATCTATTTGTTCCCCCAAAAGAATGGCATTATTTTAAATGTTTGGAAGTCTCTTTAATATCTGGTTTAATGGAAAAAGCTAGATTCTCATATCTGCTTCTTCATTCCATCTGTTGTGATATGTTGTTTCAGTTGAATTATATGAAGAGAATTTGGCCACACACAGATATGTGCTAGTAAAAGAGAGGAGTTTTCACATAGCATTTAAAAATAATTGTAGGTATTTTTCCTGATATTATACTAAATCTCAGCAATGGTAGTTTCTTAGTTACAATACAGAATATGAAACCATATTAGTTATAATTCATTGATACATTTTACACTTTGGATATTTTATTTCTGCATCATTTTATAACATTATGTGTGGATAATTTTGAGTAGTTTGATTCTCTGTCTTATGTAAATCTTTCAAATGTTGACACATTTCATTATACAACATTTAAGAATTGCTTTTGTAATATCACCACTTTCTCATCAGTAAAATCTCGAAGTATTGATTGGAAAGCTATCAAATTCATGGGTGGACACAACTTTTGCAAAATCCTAATTTTTGTTTTAAAACACAAAATTTATCTTTGGCAGCAAATATTATCATTTCTTTTCCTTAAAGTGGAAGCACATTTCATTTACTTTTAAGATATGTCAGATACCCAAGTCTGAATAACTAAGTTTGTCTATAGTTGCATTTTCAACTAAAAATAGGATTCCCTGAAAACAAAAAAGCAGATAATTCAGTTCACAACATAAACAACCATACAAATTCTTTTCTATAAGTCAGTCATCGTTTCACAATGCAGAAATGCTTTATGTATGCCTCCCATTTTGTCACATGGAATATTAAACATATGTATACCCAAGGGTCAATATTTTATAAAATAGTTTTTATTGCTTTATCAGACACATTCTCCAGTGAATTCTGTTTTTTAGAACAAAACCTGGTGAATTCTTTACCACCCACTGGATGGTGGTGTAGAATCAACAACTACTAGCACATTTTGGTACCACTGTCTTATTTCATATTAGGGCAGCTGCACTTTTACCTACCATTGTTTTTTATACTATCAGTGTAAACATCAATCAGTGAAAAAGGCAAATAGCAGTATTATATAGTTTTGACTTAGTGAACCACCTGACACAGTGGGCAACACTTTGATAACTATAGTCCTAGAGATTACAGTGTTACTGTCATTATCTTAAGGTGCTTCCTTGACTTGATACAGTTTACTTAGAATTAATATTGTACCACATAATATAAAATGTTAAAAAGATTACAGTAATATGATTCTACTTATGTATTCAACTTGTGTTATATTGTTGCTGTTTGGTTTACTTCTGTATGTTATAAGCTCTATGATTCATTATTATTTTTGCTACATACAGTTAGTAATTTTGTTAAGAAATTAAGACAAAGTATAAAAAAATTGTCTTATAGTTACCCACATATTTATCACTTCTCATCTCTATATTCTACTCTGTGGCTCTGTGTCTCTATCTAGTACCATTTTCCTTGAGCCTGAAGAACTTTAACATTTCTTATATTATAGATTCTGCTAGTAACAATTTCTCTTAAATTTTGTTTATCTGAAAATGTTTTTATTTTTAAATTTTGAAAGATATTTTCACTGCATATAGAATTCTAGGTTGACAGAGATTTTTCTTTCAGTACTTTAAAGATGTTCATTTGCGTTCTGGCCTCCATTGTTTCCAATGAGAAGTCAGCTGTTTGCAGTGCTTTTCCCCTCTCTATAATTTTTTTAAAGATTTCTTTTTACCTTTGTTTTTTAGAATTTTTCTGTGTATTTAACATGCCTGCGGTTTGCTTTGCTTCCTGGATTTACTATTGGTTACTATTTGTTTGTTTGTTTTTAATCAAATTTGGAAAAACTTTAGACAGTATTTCTTCAGTTTTTTTTCCTATTCACTCTGTCTCTTCTATTACTGGGACTTCAACTTGTGTGTTTCTTAGACCCAATTTGTATTATACCATAGATTATGAAGACTTGCACCTTTTTTTTTTCCAATTTTTTCCCTCTGTTCTCAGTTTGAATAATTTCCATATCTGTAAATCTTTAAGTTCACTGACCTTTTCTTCCTGTAGTGTCCATTAGCTGTTAAGCCTAGCCAGTGAATTTTTCATTTCAGATATTGTATATGGGTTAAGGTCAAGCATTTCCCTTTAATAGTTTCCCTTTCTTTGCTGAGGTATCCCCATCTATTCATCAATTCAGTCCATCTTTTCCTCTAAACCTTTGAACCTTTTTTAAAAGCTATTTTAAATTCTTGTGTACTAATTCTGACATTTTGAGTTTTCTTAGTCAGTATTTATTGGCTGCCTTTTCTCTTGATTAGGGATCACGTTTTCCTGATTGTTCAAATGCAAATAGTTTTGATTGTGTAGTGGACATTGCGGATGATATCTTTTATGGGATCTGGATTCTTTCTTTTTTTTTTTTTATGTTTTTAATTTTTTTTTTTAACGTTTATTTATTTTTGAGACAGAGAGAGACAGAGCACGAACAGGGGAGGGGCAGAGAGAGAGGGAGACACAGAATCTGAAACAGGCTCCAGGCTCTGAGCTGTCAGCACAGAGCCCGACGCAGGGCTCGAACTCATGGACCATGAGATCATGACCTGAGCCGAAGTCGGACGCTTAACCGACCAAGCCACCCAGGCGCCCCTGGATTATTTCTAACTTTAAAGGTGTTGGATTTTTTTTTCTGGCAAGTGGTTGAATTACTGCCAAATCTCTCTGGTCAGGTAAGATTTAACTTTAAAAAATTGTTTTTTAATATTTAATTATTTTTGAAGGAGAGAAAGAGAGAGAGAGAGAGAGAGAGAGAGAGAAACAGAGCATGAGCGGGGGAGGGGCAGAGAGAGAGAGAGACACAGAATCCGAAGCAGGCTCCAGGCTCTGAGCCATCAGCATAGAGCTGATCTGGGGCTTGAACCCACGAACTGTGAGATCATGACCTAAACCGAAGTCAGACACTTAACTGACTGAGCCACCCAGGCACCCCAGGTGAGATTTAATTTTAAGTGTTGTTAGGGTGAGACTGTTTTGATATTGTCCTGAATCCAGTTTGGGTCTTATTCCTATCGCATGGCATTTCTAGGGTCTTAACTGAATAATGAAGGTGTTCAGAGTGGTCTTTCCACTCTGGCTTAGCCAAAATTCCAATAACTCTGAGTACTGCACTGCCTATGTCCAGTCAGGTTTTTTTTTTTTTTTTTTCTCTGCCTTCACCTCCAGAATCCATCAGGACCTGTGGAGTCTGTCCTGTTAGTGAATAGCCAGAACTAATTAAACACTAGGAGAACTCCTTGCAGATTTCAGGAGCCTACCCTTCTGTCCAGTCTTCTCTTCATTATTCTGCTGCACAAAGTTGCACCACCTCAGGAACTCTGAACCCTGATCTCTGCCTTCTCAGCTTACAAAAGTGCCACTTAGTAAGACAGCCACTCTCTGATGGGCTGTACCTCTGTACTATAGTCTAGAACATGACCTAGACAGAAGGCCAGGGTGAAATGTGGGGACTGACCTTTTGTGTTTCTCTTCTCTTAGGGATCACAGTCTTGCACTGTCTGAGGTGTAATACAGTGCCTAAAAACAATTCCTTCATATATTTTATCCAGTTTTATCATTGTTTATGGTAGAAGGGTAAGCCCATTACTACGTACTGTGTCATGGCCAAAATTACAAGTCCTATTCAGCAATTTTAAGTCATAATTATGAAGATTTTTTTAGCTTTATAGAAAAATGTTTGTGTATATGTATATATACAAATACAGGAAGGGAACTTAAGAACTATTAATCTGTTAGGATATTTAAATGAAAGGAAAGACTTTTTCTCTTTAAAATTTTCTATTATTATAATGATAACTGTAATACATATGATTTTGTCATGGAATTAAGGATTATTAATATAATTTTAAGCTGAAACTAATACCCTCCATTTCTTCCTTTTTACCTAAGAATATTTTATTTTTTTTCAACGTTTATTCATTTTTGGAAGAATATTTTATTTTTAATTCACCAGTCACCTAGTAAATTTGTTAAATTTGTCTTTAAATTTTGTCTTATGATGAGGCTTTTATATACCAACAAGTAACAAAGACAGAAAAGCATTCTATTCATATAGCTTATACTGGGTACTTTAGTTTATATCTGATTATTAAAAATTATAATAGTGGCACCACATTTAGCAGAATTTTCAATAGGCAGGATCCCCAAAAATGTTAGTACCCAAGCTAAATTATTGAGGTCTGTGTATGTGTGTGTGTGTGTGTGTGTGTCTGTGTTTAACTTTTCCAAACCAAATACACAATTATTTAGACTGTTAACTGCAATCAACTTAAAGCTGAAGCAAGGAATCATCATTTGATTACACTTTACGTATAGAAGGAATAAGAAGTATGGACATATGCACATTCATGAACTGAGGTCATAAGACTTATGACTACTACAAAATTATAAGACAAATTCTACCAGCCATATTGTAAAAATTTATTACTCAAAAATTCTTTTATTTTTGATATTTCTTTTTTTTAATGTTTTTAATGTTTATTTATAGCTGAAGGAGAGAGAGACAGTGCATGAGTGGGGAGGGGCAGAGAGAGAGGGAGACACAGAATCCAAAGCAGGCTCTATCCGCACAGAGCCCAACGCGGGGCTTGAACTCACAAACCCATGAAATCATGACCTGAGCCAAAGTCAGATGCCCAACCGACTGAGCCACCCAGGTACCCCTATTTTTGAGATTTCTTTTTCTCAAATTCAACTTTCCAGGAAAAATGTTAAGTGTATTTTGTATTTTCTGCTTAATTCTCTCTCTCTCTTTTTTTAAGTTTGTTTATTTTTGGGAGAGAGACACAGAGAGAGGGAGAGCACACAAGCAGGGCAAAGAAAGAGGGAGATGAATCTCAAGCAGGTTCTGCACTGTCAGTGCAGAGCCTGACGTGGGGCAAGATCGTGACCTGAGCCACTATCAGTAGTTGGATGCTTAACCAACTGAGCCATCCAGGCGCCCCA
This sequence comes from Neofelis nebulosa, assembly GCF_028018385.1. Lineage (NCBI taxonomy): Eukaryota > Metazoa > Chordata > Mammalia > Carnivora > Felidae > Neofelis > Neofelis nebulosa. The sequence goes on from NC_080783.1 coordinate 61,896,995, forward strand.
AGGAAATTTTAAAACAGTAATCTCAGTTCTCTTATTTGAACACAATTGTTTTTATTCATCCAATATCTTTATAACTTTATTTAGTTCTGATTATAATACATATACAATTTTGGGATCTGCTGTTTTAACCTCATGTGTCATAAATACTTTTCCACGTTGCTATGTAAACTTTATATTTATAATTTTAAATATCTGCATAATATTCCTTTAAGTTACCATATTTTTTTTCATTACCCTATCACTGAGATTATTTCCAATTTTTTGGTATTATATTTGGTATTCTAGTGAATATCATTTTATAGGTATTTCTCTGTTCTTTTGAGTTACTTTATTACAATAAATTCCCAGAAGCGCAATTCATAGGTCAAACAGTATGGAACACTTTTTTCCTTTGTTGTTAATGATGGTGGTTGTAATACCTGACTATTTTCAGCTTGTTTGTTATTTGTCTCTATGCTTAAATTCTATTGTAATTGTATTTATTACTTACAAACCTGAATGATTCTTATTGCCGTCTGTTGGGTTTTAGTATATGTGAATCAGACTCTTCTAATATAAAGAAATGCCATAAAGCAGCAGGTCTGGAGGAAGTTCTCATAAATACAGTAGAAATATCTTATAGGTTTCTGTGGGGATTTGGTAACTGTACAGTGGAAAATCTGTTCTGCCGGGGCTTAGGGTATAATATTCCCCTCACTTAGCAGTTAAGAAAATGAAGCAACATAAAGAACAGTGTAAGGAAGTTAGAGCAATTTAAGAAATAACTAAATCTATTAAATACTCAGGAAGAAGCAAGTTAAACTAACAGTTTAAAACAAATGCTTAAAGCTAAAGCTAAAGACTCTCATTGTCTCAGAGCTTGATTTTTGTTACAGGGAAATGGATTGTTCTATTTTCTTTCTTACATGCTGTAGAAATTCATAGATGAGAAGCTTGTACCCAGACTTAGTAAACCTATTTTTTCAATAAATGACCTGTTGCCTTTAATATCATAACTATCATTTAATAATGCTCTATATGGATTTATATATACAGAATATAAAGTATAATTGCCAGGTCCAAGTTATGTATGCGATTGCTCACATAAGTTAAGTCAAAACAAAAATCTGTTCTAATTTCATTCATTGAAGCAAGTGAACAAAGCTGCTGAATGATTATTTGGGCTGTGAATGACTGGGTTTTATTTGAAACGACAGTGGTTAAATTTTCATCTTTGGAACTCTGATTTTTTTTGCATTATCATTTACTTTTCTTGAGAATTTCAGTAGACCAGTTTTGATCCTACTTAAAGGAAAGCAGTTTCTCACCTTCCAGTGGTGTATTTATAGCCAGGTCACTGGAATATACCTTCTCATATCTGATTGCATAAACATGACTTAAAATAGGACCAAGCTTATCATTTCACCCCAAGTAACTCCTTATTCTGTCTTGGTTACCCCTACTTGATTAATATTCAGTTTTGAGACCTTAGAATCATTCTTGACTCTGTCGTTCTTCTCCTCCCTGCAGCTAGTTAACCTCTAGGTCACAGCTACAGGTTTTGTCGGTGTCTCTCCCTCTGCTCTGCCTTTCTGTTTGTTGCCACCGCCTTAGTCCCGGGACTTATTCCTAGACCACTGAACAGACTTCTCACTGGTCTCCCTTCCACCTCCCCACGTCATTTTCTCTTGTACACTACTAAACTGTTCACACTTAAGATCCTCTGAAATCTGACCATGACCCAGCTGCCAACTTCATCTGCCGTTACCCAAGAGAACCAATCAAAATGGATTTTTTTATTGTTTCCTGTATATACTGTCCATATTCCCAGCTTCATAATGACATGAATAATTGCCCCACCTCCTTTCCCTCTAACCTGGGCCCAAACTCCCCTCCCTCTCAAGCCTTCCTATTTGCCCCAGCTAGCATTAATTGGCTATATTTGCATACAGTAGATGCTAACCAAGTAGACTACCTTGTATTCTCATTTACTTCTGTTAATCTGCCTGCTTCAGGAGAATATAAACCCCATTATGGCCAAAGATAAGTCTTAAATCTCTCAGTATCCCCCACTGTCTTGGTAGACATTAATAGACTACTTACTTGCCAAGAGGACGGACTTGGATTTGAATTCTGGTTCTGTCACTTAATGGCTATCTTACCTTGATTAAGTTACTAAATTTCTCTTTCCTCTTATGAGAAATGAGCATGATTATAACCCCCTCATAGGGTTTTTGAGAGAATTAAGTAAGACATATATGTATGTAATGTGCTTACTAGCACAATGCTTAGCACATAATAAATAATAGTAGCTTATCAGTATAATAATTATGACCAGGCTAAGTGCTCAGTTAATGTTTATCAGCCACCATTATGATGCATGTCAAAATGTTGATATTTTGCCCCTTTATAATCAATGAGGTAGCTACAAATATCATATGATATTAATGTTAATTTTTCTTACAATTATCAATAAGCTACATGGAACTTGAATTTTAGGTATGTAGTTTCTTTGTTGTTTAGAAAAACGGTTTATTCCTGAAAATTACATCACTCATTCGTAGTCTTACCAATTGTGAAAAAGCATTGCAAACTTTGTAAAAACCAAACAAAAAAACCCAAAAAAAACCAAAAAACTCACCTTTTGTGTATAAAGATGTTGCTTCTATTCCATGAAAACATTTTAGCAGTGGAAAATATCTTCTCATATAGGAAGTATAAATTCTGAAACTGAAAATACTTATAGAAAGCGCAAGATCTTGAAAAGCTGACCTTCATATACTATGTGAATTATTCTATCATTTAAATGTAAAAGAATCCATTTACAGAAATTAAGGCAACTAATAAGAAAAATATAAAATTACTTAAAAGACTGAAGGTAAGTGCAAAATATTTTAAAACTTATATCTCTTTGACAGTGAAGTATTAGAATACAATTATTATAAAAGAGATTTTAAAACTGTTAAAGAATGCCATATTCATAAACAAAAGGGCAAATAAATTTAGCCTTAGAGTAAAATAGAGCAAACCATACTAGCACTCAGTCATGTACCATAGTGCTCCTGGGACATTACTTCTCAGTCATTTCCAAAAGGTGGCTAGGGCTTGCAACACAGCCAGATTTAAACACAAGAGCTATAGGAGTTCCAGGATTGTACCAGCACTATCAGAAGAAACATCTGACACAAAATATATTCATTCAACACAGAATTAGTTTGTATCATTTGTCTTTGACTCTGCTAGAATGAAAGATGTATCCTTTGTCACTCTTTTTCTGATTTTAATTATAAAGCAGGTTTTACAATCTTTTCATTTTTTGGTAGGGATCACATGCAGTGGTCAAAAGAAGAAGAAGCAGCAGCCAGAAAAAGAGTAGAGGAAAACTCAGCTGTGCGAGTCCTTCTGGAAGAACAAGGTCGGCAACTACATGTAGTAGCTTTTGGAGCCTGGTTTTTCTCTTTGACCTTCCGCTGATTCAGTTCACATGTTAGTCTGTTTTCCTCCTGTGTCATTACTTTGGAGAGTTCTTAGCTTTTACCTACGCCAATCCACTTGTTCCATTTGGGAGAATTCCATTATTCTAGTGTAGTGGGACAAAGTCAGTGAAATAAATCATGTATTGACTCTTTACTTGCTTTTTTGGTAATCATAATATTACATTTTTCTGAGAGATACACAAAAGGAAATTTTGAAATTTCCCTCTTGCTATGCATCTTTTATTTATTTAGTTGTTTTTGTTGTTTATTTATTTATTTTGAGAGAGAGACAGAGCTCACAAGCTAGGGAGGGGCAGAGAGAGAGGGAGAGAGAGAATCCCAAGCAGGCTCCATGCTGTCGGTGCAGAGCCAGACCCAGGGCTTGATCTCATGAACCGTAAGATCATGACCTGAGCCAAAATCAAGAGCCAGATGCTTAACTGACTGTGCTACCCAGGTGCCTCACTATGCATCTTTTAGTATGCTGTTGTGCATTTTACTGGCCAGGAATATTTAATAAATTCAGAAACTTTGAGCAAAAAAGGTAAAGTATTAAAATGTTGTGACCTTTTAGGCTAAACATCAAGGTATTTTTCTTGGAGGCCTTTTGATATTCAGAATTTAATTGAGGTAAGACCTTGCCAACCTTCGAATCTGGCTTCTAAAAAAATTGGCTAGTGCTACTATTACAAAAACAGAAAATAACAAGCATTGGTAAGGATGTGGAGAAATGGAACCCTTATGCACTGTGGAATTGGTGAAATTGTAAAATGGTGCCGCCTCTATGGAAAACAGTATAGAAGTTCTTTAGAAAGTTAAAAATGGAAGTACCATATGACCTAGCAATCCCACCTCTAGATATATAGCCAAAAATTAAAAACAGGGTTTTGAAGGTATATTCACACATCCATGTTCATAGCAACACTAGTCACAATAGGCAAATGGTAGAAGCAATCCACATGTCCCTCGACGGATAAATGGATAAACAAAATGTGGTATACACACAAGAGGATATTACTCAGCCTCAGAAAGGAAGAAAATCCCATCACATGCTACAACATGGATGAACCTTGAGAATATTATGCTAAGTGAAATAAGTCAGTCACAAAAAAGGCAAATACTATATAATTCCACTTATATGAGATACCTTAAGTAGTCAAATTCATAGAAACAAAAAGTAGAATGGTGGCTACCAGGGGCTGGGGGGAGGAGGAAACACAGAGTTGTTGTTTTAAAACATACAGAGTTTCAGATTTGCAAGATAAAAAAGTTCTGGACCTCTGTTTCACAACAAAGTGAATATACTTAACACTACTGGACTGTACACTAAAAAATTGTTAAGATGATAAATTTTATGTGATGTGTCTTTTACCATATTTTTTTTTAAACCACACTAGAAAAAACTTGGTCTGTGTCATTCTCACTTCATAGCTAGGAACCCATATACAATTTGACCAACCCATATACACTTTGACCAACCCATGTACTCTCGAGAAGACTTTCTACCTTGTTTTTCCTAAAGTGATTTCTCCTTTAAAACAGGTTTGTTCTGGGGCGCCTGGGTGGCGCAGTCGGTTAAGCGTCCGACTTCAGCCAGGTCACGATCTCGCGGTCCGTGAGTTCGAGCCCCGCGTCAGGCTCTGGGCTGATGGCTCGGAGCCTGGAGCCTGTTTCCGATTCTGTGTCTCCCTCTCTCTCTGCCCCTCCCCCGTTCATGCTCTGTCTCTCTCTGTCCCAAAAATAAATAAAAAAAAATAAAAAAAAAATAAAAAAATAAAAATAAAACAGGTTTGTTTTCTTTAAAAAAAAAAAAAAAAAAAAGTTGTTTGAAGTACCAAATACATAGAGAAATTTTCACAACTCTTAAATGAATTGTCCCAAAGCTCATTGAATTTCCCCAATATCCATGTCAAGAAACAGATTATTACCATTAACCCCAAAACCTCCTCATTTTCTGAACGAATAACAATACTTTTCCAACCCCTCCGACTCCACAAAGAGCAACCACTATTCTGGCTTCTAATACCCTAGATTAATTTTGCCAGAACAGCTTGGTTTTGGTCATGATGATTTCTCAATCATTCTTGTAGCAGTATCAGAGTACCTGATAGATGGAGCAAGTGTCAGCAGACTATGGCCAGGGGCAAATCCAATCTACTGCCGGTTTTTATAAATAAAGTTTTATTGGAACACAGACATAATCATTTATTTACATATTGTCTATGGTTGCTTTTGAGCTATATACACAGAGTTGAATAGTTGTAATAGAGACTGTACATAGCCCACAAAGACTACTTACTGTCCGACCCTTTACAGAAAAGTTTGCCAACTCCTGAGATAGAATTTGGTTTCCAGATCAATCCTATGTTCTGAAACCCCCCAGGGAAAGATGTTTTAATTCCTCTGTGCAAGCCAAACATGGTGAAAATCACTAATCTCACCAATAGTCAACTATTATTCTAGTGACTTTAGTATACAATTGTAGCTAAGGTTTGAAAACTGAGCTAATGAGACAGCTTTTAACCAGTGAAGGGGGCATTTCTTCCGTATCTTATTCTCTGCCACCATTAATGACTTACTTTATCCTCTGGCACTGTTTGGTACTCCTTAGAGCTAGTTCTCCTTCCTTATCTTAAGCATGAATATGTCCTGGAGGGTGGGCAGGATAGAAGAGCACCTGATCCACGATGGAACCATTCTATTTTTATGAGCTCCAGCCATGCAGTCCCAGAGTGGGATGTAGCCAGGGAGTGTTGGGGCTGGATTTGAGGGTGCATACCAGTGGCAGTTCTGCTTACAAATCAGCCAACATTGCATTCCTTTGCAGGAACTCTGTCACACTGTTTCTGAGGAAGTATAATTTTGCTTCTTTGCCAGCAGCTGCACAGACATATTTTCCACATTACTCAAGCTTCTGCTAGTGGCCACCTGGATGTGACAGAGAGAGTCAAGCCTAAACAGAATTAAAAGTTATCAGTCATCTTAATTCGTTTCCAGGAAGTTAAAAATTATCTACAGTATATTTCCTGATATGAAAAACCAAGAATTTTTTTCATGCTCTCTTGAATATTTGTTTAGGACATAAATAGATGAGCAGTGCTGATAATGTTCCCTTAAAGTGCTCTGTACTGAGGCTGCCTATTTTGGCCTATTTACGTTAACAATGAACTTGAGTGAAGCTAATGAGAAGGTTATTTTAGGGCTTGGAAACCGCAGTAAAGGAAAATGACAGTTCCCACAGAACCATAGTGTGACTGAAATAGAAAGGTGGTGACTGGCCTCTCTCTACAGAAGCAGGAAAAGCAGGCTGGAGAGGACTGATGATACTGCTTTGAAGCATTTGGTTTGCTTATTAGCGCATACAGTCTCTTTCTGAGCAAGTTTTCTGGCTGCTGTGGAGACCCAGAACTAAAGACTCCATTTTAAAATGACTCAAAATGGGGAGCCTGGGGAGCTCGTTCGGTTAAGCCTCTGACTCTTGATTTCAGCTCAGGTCATGATCTCATAGTTCATGGGTTCAAACCCCGTGCTGGGCTCCATGCTGACATCACAGAGCCTGCTTGGGTTTCTCTCTCTCCCTCTCCCTCTCTGCCCCTCCCCCACTCGTGCTGTCTCTGTCTCTCTCAAAATAAATAAACTTAAAATTTTGTTTTAAGTAATAAAAGTAAAATGAAATAAAATGACTCAAAGTGATTGAGGTTTCCCCACCCTGGAATAGAACATGGTGCGGTGGACTGCATACATGTCAGGGAATTGCCACAAGGAGGGGACCACACAGGGAGAGTGGCCATTTATGCCATTTAAGTAAGATTGCATAGAGCAGCAATTGAGGCTGCTGTGGGGATGGCAAAGAAAGAGAACTTCTGTTCTGAGGAGCTATGTTCAGTGACAAGACATTACAGTGAGACTAAATACCTTCTCAGCCACCCAGCCAGTCTCTGCCAGGAATCAGCCAGGTCTCTGCCAGGTCCTGCTAGCCTGCAGAAGTCCGGGGGGAAGCTTCTAATTTGATATCTAGCGTCTCTGATGAATACAGGTCAAGGTGAATGGATCCATTTAAAGCTCTGCTCGTAAACTTTGTAAAAACCCAAAGGAGGCTCTGACCCGGTTCTTATTCTGGTGCTTCTGTTAACCACTATCCCTCCTTTTCCAGGAGAGCCCTAAGTCTCTGAAAGAGCCTGTTTTCTCCCATCACAGAGGATTCCATTGGCAGATCATTATATAGCATAAGGACTATTTATTGATCTTATCTCACTTATTTTAATGTCCCTGGGAGGAAATACTAGTTGTTCTGCCATGCTGACCTACTCTCTAGCACACTTCTTTTGGTCTTGTGTGTGTCACTCCCTCCTGTCACTCCCATTTCTCATTTCTCACCTATTGTCTCAGATGTTGTGAGAACTGAAGTCAGGAAACACCCTCACAGTTCTAAAAATAGGAACTTAAGCATCACAAATAGTGTAGTTTTTTGCTGAGAGATGGTTGACATTTCATGTCTGTGATTAAAGTGTATAACCTCCAAGCTCTCATTAGCAATATTTCTTCCACTTAGGTGCCCAGATTAATAGTTTTAATTCCACGTTTCCTTTTGGTAATTTATTTTAAATATTACAATAGTTCATATTTCTTTTAAAAGCAGATTAATTCAGAGAAATAAGAAAAACACATTTGGCAGTTTTTGAGTTAACATGTTTATATTTTATAATTTCCTAAAAACATCTCCAGTGTGTTATATCTTAGCTGATCATTTAGCAAATGTAATGGGCTTTTAAAACTCAATAACGAAAGCAGCTGCTATTTTTACTTTAAAATATACTTTCAAATAACTACCTATCTAGGGTGAGTTATCTATGTTAAGCAAAATAGTAAAAGAATAACTTTGTCACTTGTGAATACCTTTACCACTTGAAAGTGTCCTGTGTGAAAAAAAAGAGTAGCTAAAAGTTTCGTGTGCTGATAAATTTAGGGTACTTTTTTTTTTTAAATGTCTATTTATAGTTGAGAGAGAGAGAGAGAGAGAGAGAGAGAGAGAGCGCCAGCTGGGGAAGGGCAGAGAAAGAAGGAGACATAGAATCCAAAGCAGGCTCCAGGCTCTGAGCTGTCAGCACAGAGCCCGATGTGGGGCTTGAACTCACAGACTGTGAGATCATGACCTGAGCTGAAGTCAGATGCTTTACCGACTGAGCCACCCAGGTGCCCATAGGGTACTTATTTTTAAATCAGCTTTGTTTTTTTAAAAGTTCATGCTGTGCTCTTAGAAATACACTTTTCATGGGGCGCCTGGCTGGCTCAGTCAGTAGATCATGCAACTCCTGATCTCAGGGTTGTAAGTTTGAACCCCACTTTGGGTGTAGAGATTACCTAAACATAAAATCTTGGGGCACCTGGGTGGCTTAGTCAGTTGAGCTTCTGACTCTTGATTGTGGTTCAGGTCATGATCTCAGGGTTGTGGGATCCACATGAGCTCCACATGAGCATGGAGCCTGCTTAAGATTCTCTGTCTCTCCCTATGCTTCTCTCCCCCATCTGCATGCTCTGTCTCTCAAAAAAATAAAAAATAAAATCTTAAAATATGTGTGTGTGTGTGTTTGTATATAGTGTATATATATATATATATATATATATATATATATATAGTATATATATATATACATATATATACTTTTCGTAAGAGTTTTTTCTTAATTAGAGAATGAACTTTATCAGTGGTATATGGAAATTTCTAACTTTGAGAGCTCAGGTGTTTGTGTAAATGATGTGCAAAAATAATTCTAAATTGCCTTTTGTTTCACTGTAACAGGATAAATTTTCATAATTCATACTAATCATATCTCATATGTCAGATACATAAATGGTTTAATTCAGTTTCTTAGTTGTGATATTCAGTGTGATTCAGGGTGAGTTCTGAATATTTAAGTATAGTTAGTATGTCATATTCCTTCTTCCCCTCAGCAGTATTAAATTTAATAAATGAATAATTGAGAATTTGCTTCATCTGTCTGTGGTTAAGCACATCACTACATCCCTTTTACTGCCATTGGCACTGAGCAATTAACTCTGAGTCCACAGCCTAGGAATATGAAAGGAAAAACTGCTTCTCCAAGAAAAACTGATCATTAATATACCTCTTTAGAAAATCAGTTGGTTAAAAAAAAAAAAAAAAATCAGTTGGTTGGGGCATCTGGCTGGTTTAGTCAGGAGAGCATGTGACTCTTGATCTCAGGGTCATACATTATGTATGTATTTTGGACAAGATTAAGAAAGGGCAGATTCTCCACACTATATTTATCATTATTGGCCTGAACTTGAGATGAGTTAATAGGAGGTTGAAACTAAATTTTTCACTCATGGTCAGGAAAAATAGCTCTTCCACTTCCCTGTTATCAGAGACCTTTAATGTTCAGGAAATTAAATCGTATGCTGAAGGTGTTTACCTTGCTTCTAACCAGATCTGTGAGTGTGAATGAGCTTCTGGTGGGGTCTCAGAAGCCATCACACATAACTGGGAACTATGAATTGCCAGCCTTGATTGAGATACTGCTGAAAGCACAACTTTAAAAAACAAAGAACAAGAAAGTTCCAGCCCATTAGCCTTTACCCCAGCCCATGCTGGGTGCTGTTTCTGTTTTGTTTCTATCCCACAAACCCACCTATTCTCATAGAACATTTTATGTTTCCATTGCTCATCATAATTTCATCATATAATTTTGCATAGTTTATATTTTATATAAATCAAATGGTGTTTAATTCTGTATTTTTTTTGTCTGTTTTTATGAAGGTTCACTCCAATTAGCATTTTTACAATTTATACTGATTATGTCATACTGAAGTTTTAATTTCAATTGGATGCTTTATAATGAGAGGAAAGTACAAAATCAGAAAAACAGGTTATTTTCAGAGATATTTTGGAGGGGTTGTTACTGATTTTGTGTTGTGATGCCTGGGTGGTTCAGTTGATTTAAGCATCCAACTCTTGATTTTCGGCTCAAGTCATGACCTCAGGATTCTTAAGATGGAGCTCCGGGTTGGGCTCTGTGTTGACAATGCAGAGCCCACTTGGGATTCTCTCTCTCCCTCTCACTCTGCCCTTCCCCTGCTGGTGTTTTCTCTCTCTCTCTCTCTCTCTCTCTCTCAAAATAAATAAACTTTAAAATTTTTCTGATTTTGTGTTAGGAAGGCAATATAGTGTAATGGTTAAGAGCATGAGCTTCATTTATTTATTCTTTTTTAAATTTATATTTTTTAGTAATCCCTACACCCAAAGTGGGGCTCGAACTCACAACACCAAGATCAAGAGTCATATGCTCTTCTGACTGAGCCAGTCAGATACCCCAGAGCATGAGCTTTAAAGTCCAATAGACTTGGGGGGTGCCTGGGTGGCTCAGTTGGTTAAGCGTCCGACTTCAGCTCAGGTCATGATTTCATGGTTCATAAGTTTGAGCCCCGCATTGCACTGTCTGCTGTCAGTACAGATCCCAACTCAGATCCTCTGTCCCTCTCTCTCTCTGCCCCTTCCCCACTCATGCGTGCTTGTGTGCACTTGTGCTCACACACTCTCTCTCTCTCATAAATAAATATTAAAAAAAAAAGTCCAGTAGACTTGGTCCAGATCCTGGCTCTAGCTGGATGACCTTGGAAAATTTTTTATCCCCTCTGACCTTGAATTTCTTTGTCTGTAGATTGGAGTAATAATATGTCTGATTGGTATCATCAGGATTAAAATGGGAAAAAATCCAAATAAAGCATTTGACATAGTGCCTAGCACATAACAAACACTCAGTATGTGTTATTGCTGTTAATGATATAATGATTTATGTTTTTTTCTCTTAATTCCTGAATAGTGGGAAATACTTGAAAAAGGCTTGGAAGTGTACGTATTAGCAGACCTTGACTGTAGTCTTCTCATAGTAATCATATCCTTTTTAAAGATTGCATAATCTAGGGTTGAATTTAGATGCTTGATGTATTTGCAATGAACCAGATTCCAGTCACCTTACTGAAGATTCATCTTTATAAACTGTAGAAATTAAAACAGTAGTAGTACAAGTTCATATTTAAGACAGCAATCTGACCCAAGGTTTTGTAGTTTGTAGAACTGACAATGTTTAATGTTCTCCATAAATTCATGGGGTTTAATAAGAAAAGTACATAGACTTTTAGACCTTGAACATAGAGAAACACTAATTCAACCCCTCATCAAATGAGGAAACTGTCGGCAAGTTGAATGAAGAATTCATCTAAAATTCTTGTTTTGTGTATATGATATAGATAAAACTTTACAAAAAGAAAGAACTACTTAATAATCATTAAATTGTTGCCATCACTCTAAATATTCATCTGATTATTATAAATGAGTATATAATAAATATTAATGTTTTAAAAAAATTATTTATATTTGAGAGAGAGAGGGAGAGAGAGAGTACAAATGGGAGGGGCAGAGAGAGGGAGAGAGAGAGAACCCTAAGCAAACTCCATGCTGAGAGCATAGAGCCCAACTTGGGGCTCAAACCCATGAACCATGAGATGATGACCTGAGCCAAAATCAAGAGTCAGACACTCAACCAATTGAGCCACCCAGGAGCTGCCCCCTTCTCCCTATTTTAAATAGCACTACTATGAACATTTTTTCTTCCAAGCTGCTGTCCTGCTATTTACCTCCTTCCTCCCAATTAATTCCGAGGGGAATATTTCCACAGATTAATTGAGATGTAGTGTTACATTCTAGTTACTGATAGTTAGGTTCAAACTCACTTCACAAGTAGCTTGGCAATGAAAACTCAGATACTAGAGATTTTACTAAATGTAGGTCTTCTTAGGTGGTTGCTTTTTATTAAACTGAAACATTTTTTACCAGCACAGAGTGAGTTACAAAGAGAGTTTTTAAGGAAAAAGGAACAGGGGAGGTGTGAGAAAACCCTGGGGAAATTTGATAGTTTCCTAATTCCTCCTGAATCTGATTTTCAGAATGTTGTTTTATTTCCTCACACAGTATACCAGGCACACTCCAGTTCTTAAAAGTAGAGATAGAACTATTTTAAAGATAATATATAAAATTTTCAGATTAACCACAAATGGGCTTCCTTCCATTAGTGCAGATGTGAACATGTTTTGGACTTCAGCATCATATAATTCTTTTGTTACAGAGATCTACTTTCATTTCTCAGACCTTAAATACAGATGGGAGTTTCTGTCTTTATAGCAAGTCCTGCTGCCAGATACAATTCAGCCTTGATGGGAAGGAAGTCTTGTGGCCAGATGGGTGGAGATCCATGTACAAGGCCATAAAGATAAAAATGGAAAGAAAAGGAAAACTATAAAGGCTTCAGGACAGGGTTCTACAACAAAGATGAACTGGCAACTGCTGGCAACTGCTTGTTCTGAGGGTTGGGGCTTCTTTACAATTATGAAAGAAATGATTCCATTATTTTTATTTGTAACTTTATTTAGGGGATAGTAATTTCATACAGATCAAAATTCAAATGAAAATTCTTTCTTTTTAATTTCTTCTTTCCTAGCCTTTGTTTGTTTGTTTATTTATTTATTTTGAGAGAGATATTGAGAGAGCACAAGCGGGGAGGGGCAGAGAGCAAGGGGGACAGACGATCTGATGCAGGCTTTAGGATCCAAAGCAGGCTCTATGCTGACAGCAGAAAGCCCAGTGCAGGGCTTGAACTCACTAACCGAACCATGAGATCATGACCTGAGCTGAAGTTGGACACTTAACCGACTCAGCCTCCCCAGGCACCCCCAAATGAAAATTCTTTTTCTATTCCTGGCCCCAGCCAACCCAGTTCCCCTTTCTAGAGGCAACCAGTATTACTAGTTATATGATTATCCTTCCAGAGGTATTCTGTACATATACAAGCAAATATGTGTGTGTGTATGCATTGTGTTTCTGTGTATGCACACACGTGTTCTTTATCTTCATTTTTCCTAACAAATGATTGTATCGTATACACACTGTGCTACACTTTGCTTTTTTGCCCAACATTAGATCTTGGAAATTATATCAATAGAAGATCTTTTTTATTCTTTGAAAGCACTTTAAAAAGGTCATGTGTCGGGGCACCTACGTGGCTCAGTCGGTTGAGCAACCAACTTTGGCTCAGGTCGTGATCTCGTGGTCTGTGAGTTCCAGCCCTGCATCGGGCTCTGTGCTGACAACTTGGGAGCCTGGAGCCTGCTTCAGATTCTTTGTCTCCCTCTCTCTCTCTGCCCCTCCCCCGCTCATGCTCTGTCTCTCTCTCTGTCAAAAATAAACATTAAAACAAATTTTTTTTAATAAATAAAAAAATAAAATAAAATAAAATAAAAAAAAAAGGTCATGTGTCTATATTGGGTGAGAATAATTCTTTTTTTTTAATGTTTATTTTATTTTTGAGAGAAAGCATGAACAGGGGAGGGGCAGAGGGAGAGGGAGGCACAGACTCTAAAGCAGGCTCCAGGCTCTGAGCTGTCAGCACAGAGCCCAATGTGGGGCTAGAACCCACAAGCCATGAGATCATGACCTGAGCCGAAGTTGGACACTTAACCGACTGAGCCACCCAGGTGCCCCAGGTGAGAATAATTCTTAACCCAGGGATTAGGCCTGGTACATGCATAACAGTGTCCAAGAAATGTTTGTTGAGTGAAGGAGTGAGTGAATTATTTTATTAATTTAAGGTACAAATAAAAAGAGGCAGAAAGCTGGGGCACCTGGGTGGCTCAGTTGGTCAAGCGTCCGACTCTTGGTTTCCGCTCAGGTCGTGATCTCATGGTTTGTGGGTTTGAGCCCCACATCAGACTCTGCAGTGCATGTTCACACAGACTCTCCACAGCATGGAGCCTGCTTGACATTCTTTCACTCCCTCTCTCTCTCTGTCCTTCCCCCGCTCACTCTGTCTCTCTCAAAAAATAAATAAATAAGGCTAAGAAAAAAAAGAGGCGGAAAGCTAAGAATTGTCTGAAGTTCTGAGATGGTTGAACTAATGCTGACACTGGACAGAGGGAAATCCAAGGGATAACATCATGAAACGCAAATTTCCTTTAAAAAGGCATATCTCTTTAAGGTTTCATAGTAGGAGATGTCAATAGGAAGAGATTCCTCTGGAGGTAGGGGGAGAATGGGATGGCTCTTAGCTCCAGGGGTTAAGATAGGTGGTCCTAGCTCTGCTGTGACTGGGCTCTGGGGCCTAGAACAAGTAGGTTCATATCCGTGCTATCTTCTGTTCAAACGCAAAACAAGGGAGTTGGGAGTAGATTATTTCAATGGGCCATTCTGGCTCTAAGATTGTGTAATTTATAATTCTGCAATTTCCTGTCTGATTACCAAGATATTCATTGTGTTGAAACTGCATATACAGAGACATAAAAAATGGTGTCCTTTCTCTAAGAGTCCTACAAGTTATTGGTAAAAATGTGAGTATTAAGAATCCAAGATTTAGGGGTGCCTAAATGAGTGGCTCATTTGGTGTCTGACTCTTGATTTCAGCTCAGATCATGATCTCATGGTTCGTGGGTTCAAGCCCCCCATTGGGCTCCACACTGACAGCACAGAGGTTGCTTGGGATTCTTTCTCTCTCCCCCTTCTCTGCTTGTGTGTGTGCTCTCTCTCTCTCTCTCAAAAGAAATAAATAAACTTTAAAAAAAAAAATCTGGGCGCCTGGGTGGCTCAGTTGGTTAAGCCTCCAACTTTGGCTCAGATCATGATCTCTTGATTCATGAGTTCAAGCCCCTCATCAGGCTCTGTGCTGTCAATGTAGAGCCTTCCTGAGATCCTCTGTCTCCCCCTCTCTCTGCCCCTCCTCCCTTTGTGCCTGTGTGCACACATGCGCTCTCTCTTACAAAAATAAACATTAAAAAACTTTTTTAAATCTATCTTCCTTAAAAAAATAAATAAAAATAAATTCAAGATATAAACTATAAAAAGTAGTTTGCAATGATTATATTCCTCACAAAAATGTATCGGCCAAACTATTAAGACACAAGCAGATTTGTAGGGGATAGAACTAAATACCCCATACACTGATACATTTTGAGAAAAATAATACTCTGTAGTTTTAACCTGTAAGAGGCCAAAAAAAAAATCAGATAAATAAAAATTATAATATTAAAGTTATTCAGTAGTAAATGTAATTGTTATAAATGTATGTAATATATTCAACAGTATTTAATTATTAAATATATTTAGTTATTAAAGTAGTAACTAATAGTAAACATCATTTATAGTAAAATAAATCTTTTTTTTTCTCTTTATTTTAGTTAAGTATGAGAATGAAGCTAGTCAATATTGGGATACATTTTATAAGATTCATAAGAATAAGTTTTTCAAGGATCGTAATTGGCTGTTGAGGGAATTTCCTGAAATTATTCCAGTTGATCAAAAAACTGAAGAGAAGACACAAGAATCATCATGGGATAATGTGAAAACTGGTGCTGCAAATTGTTTCTCAAGAATGCACTGCCCTATTATGCCTGAGGAAAAAAATCTTGGTATGAAAAGGTGTGGTTCATCAGATGGTCCAAGCAGAGCAAGATCTCATTTTTCCAACCTAGACTCTGAAGAACACAGCGAAGGACCTCTGAAGACCGAATTGTTTCCTGGTAGCAGTGCCACTTTCAGAATCCTTGAGGTACTGTCCTGCAGGGGCAAAGATGGGAGGTGGCAAATAATTTTAAAATGTATATTGCATATTACTTTATTAATGATCCAGATTTTTTAGGGGGAATAATGATCAAATCTAACTAGAAAAGGGTTCAGTATGCCTTTGTGCATAAAAAATATTGAAGGGACTCACATGTATAATCAGGCTCTAAGTTTGTGATTTTAATTTTTTTTTAATTTGTTTTCATTTCTAATTTGAAGGCAGTTTTAAATACCAGTAAAGTTTTGGCCTTAATTTCTGTCTCTTTCTGTTATTACCCCTTTTTAAGTGAAATAGAAATAAGTGAGATATAATTAGCTATAATCCAGTGTAGACCTTGACTTACTTTCTTTCTTTCTTTCTTTCTTTCTTTCTTTCTTTCTTTCTTTCTTTCTTTCTTTCTTTCTTTCTTTCTTTCTTTCTTTCTTTCTTTCTTTCTTTCTTTTTTTAATGTATTTATTTCTTTTTGAGAGAGAGTGAGAGCAAGAGCACAAGCAGGGGAGGGGCAGAAAGAGAGGGAGACACAGAATCTGAAGCAGACTCCAGGCTCCGAGCTGTCAGCACAGAGCCCAAAATGGGGCTCGAACTCAAGGACTGTGAGAGAATGACCTGAGCCGAAGTTGGACGCTTAACCAACTGAGCCACCAGGTGCCCCTTGACTTTCTGTTTTTAAAAGTAAATCTCCTCCTTTGGGTTATAAAGGTATCTATACAAGGGATTTAACCACTCTTCACATTTTACTAACTTTTTTTTTTTCATTTATACTATTTTATATAGTTGAGCTATACTGTACCTGTATTTTGAGGTTTTGGTTTTTTTCTATTTAACATTATATCATAAGCAGTTTTTTCTATCTTAAAAATTCTCTATAAACATTTTTGTGGCTGCAAAATATTTTATTATGTGGAGTACTTTAATTCTGCTTATCTGTTTTTACAGTACTGAGCATTTAAATTGTTTTCAGTTTTCTACAGAAAATATCTTTGGGTATAGACTTTTCTGTATTTCTTTTATTATCTTGGGTCAGATTTACTAATTCGTAATTTATTTTAAAAATGTAATGCTCTTAGTGGTACCTGGGTGTCTCAGTCATTTGAGAATTCGACTCCTCATTTCAGGTCATGATCTCATGGTTTGTGGGATCGAGCCCTGCATCTGGCTCTGTGCTGACAGCGTGGAGACTGCTTGTAATTCATTCTCTCTCTCTCTCTCTCTCTCTCTCTCTCTCTCAAAATAAATACATAAACTTAAAAAAATAATAAAATAATAAATTTAGTGCTCTTAAAATATATTGCCAAATAATTTTCTAAGAAGCTGTATTAATACCAATTCACGGCAATATATGTCTGTTTCATCACACTCTCATTGGTTAGAATATTCTTACTTAAGTGCTTTCCTTTTTGACAGATGAAAATTACACCTTGTTTTAATTTGCATTTCTTTGATTGCTAACTAGGTCAGACAGTTCTTCAGATGTTTAGAAGACAGTTGTATTTCTTTTGTGTTCTATTTATTTCCTTTGCTAATTTATCTGTTACTGTTTTTTTAATGAATTCTACCCTTTTATCATATTTATTGCCAATTTTTTTTCATAGTGCATTGGTCACCTTTTAATTTGGTTTGAGTTTTGGTGTATAAAAATTTCACATGTTTAATTAATGAATTAATGTTTAATTAATTTCACATAGTTAAATTAATCAGTGTTATTCTTGTGGCTTATTCCTTTGCTTTTGAGTTTAGAAAACTCTCCTACACCTAGAGATCCAGTAAATTTATTCTAGTTTTTTTTTTAATGAAAAAAATCTAACATTGGTGAAGAAAATTTAACCTTCTTTTCATGATATTTGTTTATTCTTTCAATTTTTTAGGTTGGCTGTGGTGCCGGAAATAGTGTTTTTCCAATTTTGAACACTTTACAGTGAGTTTTAAAGTTTTCTCCTACAAAATTTTACATATGTATGGGGTGTTGAGAAATTCTGGGAAAATGTCACGTGTATGCTGGTAGTGTTCTTATTCTCATATAAACAATCACTGAAGCAAATTTCAAAGAATTGTTTCAGTGTCTAATTTCACGTAAACTAGGAATTACTATGAAAAGAATGACCCATGGGTTGTCCACCATGGGTCAAAGTAATTTTTAAAGCTTGTGTTTGCATGGATGAGAGAATAAGAAAAGAGCAAGGGATTTGACCCTTCCACTAAGCTGTGAATTGCTAACTTCAGAAATCTGTTTGTTCCTCCAGGTATGTAGGTGCCATTTTACACACACAGAATTGAGTTTAAAGCTTATTCTTAACCCTCATTTTGTCATCACTTCTGGAGCCACACCCAGTAGAAGACCTTCTTTTGTCAAATAACTTGAAAATGTTTGAAGGTAACAGCAACTAGTCTAAGACTAGACTAAAACTCAAAAAAGCAGACAGAGATGATAGGGACAGAGGTGTTTTCCTGACACATCCTTCCTGTTCACTGCTTCACGTATATGTTGTGGTATTTCCATGATGAAGACACTTCTTACAAAGCTTTTCTAGCACCTTTTACCTATTCTGTTTTTTTTTTTTTTTAGTTTTTTTTTTCTTTTTTTACATTTTATTTATTTTTGAGAGACAGAGAAAGACAGCACAAGTGGGGGAGGAGCAGAGATACAAGGAAACACAGAATCTGAAGCAGGCTCCAGGCTCTGCACTGTCAGCACAGAGCCCGATGCAAGGCTCGAACTCACAAACTGTGAGATCGTGACCTGAGCTGAAGTCGGATGCTCAACTGACTGAGCCACCCAGGCGCCCCTCTGTTGTTTTTTTTTTTTTAAGTTGATACAATAACTTTCACATTATTTTTTCCATTATAAAATCAACATGAGCACATTGCAGAACATTTCCATTAGAGGACAGAGGGGTGGGAATCACCCATCATCCTAACATAGCTACTGTTTGTTATAATTCCTGTCAGTCTTTATGTGTATTTTAAATTCTAATGATGCTATTTTTTTAGTGTTTCCTTGTAATACAATGAATTCTCATATACCCACCACCTCAATTTAACAGTTAACACAATGCCAACATTATGACACTTTTTTTTTCTTTCTTTATTTTTATTTTTATTTTTATTTTTATTTTTATTGAGAGAACTTGTGAGCAGGGGGAAGGGACAGAGGAAGAAAGAGAAAGAATCCTAAGTAGGCTTCCACGCTCAGTATGAAGCCCAACCCTGGGATCATGACCTGACTCAAAATCAAGAGTCAAATGCTCAACCAACTGAGCCACCCAGGTGCCCCTTATTTTATTTTTTTAAAGTAGTCTTCACACAGGGGCACCTGGGTGGCTCAGTCGGTTAAGCATCTGACTTTGGCTCAGGTCATGATCTCTCAGTTTGTGAGTTCAAGCCCCACGTCAGGCTCTGTGCTGACAGCTCCGGGCCTGGAGTCTGCTTTGGATTCTGTGTCTCCCTGTCTCAGCCCTTCCCATGCTCATGCTCTGTCTCTCTGTGTGTCTCAATAATAGATAAATGTTAAAAATAAATAAATAAATAAATAAATAAATAAATAAATAAATAAAGTAAGTAAGTAAGTAAGTAAGTAAGTAAGTAAGTAGGCTTCACACCCAGTGTGGAGCCCTACATGGAGCTTGAACTCATGACCCTGAGATCAAGATCTGAACTGAGATCATTAGTTGGACAGTTAACCAACTGAGCCACCAGGTGCCCCCAGGACACTATTTTTAAATACTTATGATGTAGCGCCAAAAAAATCAGGATATTCTTCATTACTAACATAGTAAATAGTAATTTCCAAATACCATCAGATTACCAGTTAAAGTGGCCAGGCAGAAGTGATAGAACTGCACATTTGCAGGTCTGAATGGCCTTTCTCCTTTTGTCTTTATTCTCTTTGTTTTCCCTTTTCCTCATTTCTGGTCCAATGTTTCCTGTTTTATTATACCACGTAGCCAGTTTCCTTCACCCGAGTTATCTCTGAGCTTACGGTACACAGAAATTTACTACCTTGGCAGTTGATAATGTGTTACTTTATGACTCATCCCAAGGTATTATTTAGCATGTCATTTCTTTATGTCTTGTGTCTCCAGCCACTGCTTGTATTCCTTGAGGTAGAAAGCATATTTTACCCTAATCTGATTTTCCAGGTAGCCCAACAGTATAATACAGATAGTTAGAGCTCAATACATATTGACTAATATCTCTGAATCCCCACTTGTTAGTAATATTTTTCCCTTTTTACTTCTCCCGCCAGCTAATAATTGCAATCTTTTGCTTCCTTGCTCCCTGATTCTTTGTGGCTCTGTCTTTTTTTAAAAAGTCATTGTAGTTCGATAACGCAAGATAATTAATTCATCATTAAAAGGCAATCAGTGATTAGCCTTCCAAAGGGAGGATTAGACTTTTTTTTCCCACCTAAGAAATTATGTTTTATTACTTTTGGAGAGTACAGGATTAGTGTTTTACATTTTCAGAATATTTTACCATAATTAGACCTCTGGAATTGAGAGGTCATATCATTCTCCAAGGATCATTTAATTCTTAAACCCCCTGCCAAGGGAGTGCTTTGTGGTGTGGTGTTAGTAGTGATATTTACACCTGCTTGCTGGGAGAAGGGCCAAGGCAGTCAGCTGATTTTATAGAAAAGCTCTGGAAAGTCATTGGGTGGTCACAAGACTTCAACTTGGGCTGCTGATGCATGGGAATTCAGTCTCAGAGGTCATGCTGCTGTCCTGGTAGGACCACATGGCAAATAGCACATACTTTCTTTAACTGCTAGACTGTTCTATATCTTGTGGGTGTTTAGTAACCACTGCCCAAAGGTTGACTGCATACCTTTTATAATGAGCTAGATGTGCCAGTGTCCAGAGAAGCATTTTGAGTTATATGGAAGTTTTTATAGAACCATGATAATTTCTTAAGTTTTTAAGTTCCTAGAAGGCAAAGGCAGATCTTCCTATAATATGATAATAGTAATAATAGTAATAGCAACAACAATTATAATAATGACTAACATTTATTAGGTGCTTACTCTGAGTTAGGAACCTTCCTAGAAACTTCTAAGAATCCCTTCAATCCTCACAGTGACCTTAGATGCCATATTTATCTCTACTTTATAGATGAGGAAACAGGATTACAAAGAGATTAAGTAACTATTCCAAGGTCACACAACTAAGTGGTATAGCCAGGATTCAAACCATAGACAGTTTGGTTCCAGAGCCCTTGCCCTTAGCCATCATATTACATCGTGCATCTGAGTGCTTACGGAAAGTTTTCAAACACATATGACCACCCAGCAAATTAAGAGTATGAATATATGGATTTCATAGGAAGCAGTAGGGGTACAGGCTGCAATAAATCACTGTTGGTTTTTTTTCAATGTTTATTTATTTTTGAGAGAGACAGAGACAGAATGCGAGTGGGTTAGGGGCAGAGAGAGAGAGGGAGGCACAGAGTCTGAAGCAGGCTCTAGGCTCCAAGCTGTCAACACAGAGCCCGACGTGGGGCTCAAACTCACGAGCTGTGAGGTCATGACTTGAGCCGAAGTCAGACGCTCAACCGACTGAGCCACCCAGGTGCCCCTAAATACTGTTTTTATTTGGGACAGACGAAAAAAAAAACAAGCAGTGCAAGTCATAACCAAATCCTGTTCATTATACTTTAACTTATTTGGACAGATCTTAAATTGAACGCAAATCTCCAAATGCCACAGAATGAAGGACTCCTCACAGTACTCATCCATGAGTAGCATTTAAGAGTATTATCTGAGCCTGGGTGAGATTTTATTTGTGGAATTCATATTTGTGCTTGTATCCCATATTTATTTAGTAGTTCTCCTTGCTTGAAATGTCTCCTGAATCAAAGTTCTAATTATGTGTTTCAAGGCCCACTTATATATCCTGCCACATACTGGTTTGAGCTCTCAGGATCAACTCTGCTTCTCATCCTTGGCACATGACTCCCACCTTTAAGCCCTATACCATTTATCCTTCTCCCCATTCAGCATTGCTATCCCCCTTCTTCAGAATTGTTAAAACTTACACCTTAGGTAAGACTTAGGAAGTCTGCCCTATCCATAACCCTGTAGAAGCTAGATAAAACCGATCATATCCCCAACTAGGCTATAAAACCCACAGGAGCCAGAACTATAGTTATAATTGTTATAATTGTTGTTTCATAACATGCCAGTCTCTGTGATTCAGGCATGGTGCTAAGCAACATGATGCAGTAATTATTTGATACAAGCATATGAGGGATGACCGGGAAGAGTACTGACCCACAAAATTCAAAGTATATGCATGCCCATGAGTAACCATGGTCCAGACATTGTTACTGAATTTCAGGTAAAAAGCCAAATAGAACTTGTCTAAGTTCAGTGGAGGCCAATTAAGATTACTCAAGACTTTTATATGAATAAACATCCTCCAACCAAAAAATAACTGTATTTATTTACATCTGTAAATAAAGTAACTGAGTCTTAGAGAGGATGAGTCAAATTCACAGAGTTAATAAATGGCAAATTCAGGACTTAAACGCAGGTCTGTTTGGCTTCAAAATCCATACTCTTACTATTTTATTGGACAATTTCATTTACTAACTTGTATTCTAATTCTTGATACATACATGAGTCTTAATAAATGTTTGAAAAAACTTGAAAAGATAACTAGGAGTTAATATATTAGTATTTTTTTACTCTTTTTTAGAAGTTGTATTTACATGCTATTAAAATAAATATGTATTCCTGTCCCATTAGGGCATCAGAGCCTCTGTGAGAAACTCAAGAACCAAATGAGTTGTACACACAGAAAGGGGACTGAAGCACCAAAGAACACAAGGGTCTGAGCATCCTTGCACAAGGGTAGCACTTGACTAGGCAACAAGGAACTATAGGCCCTGCTGGCTGGAGGCACAGAAGAAAGACTCGGGGGGAGGAAGATGGAGCAATGATGATGGATGGCGTTGGAGGGTTCCTGTGTGAGAGTGTGATAGGACGTAAGGCAGGTAGGCCCAAGCAACGGAGAGCTTTAAAACCAGGACAGGAAGGGGCACCTGGGTGGCTTAGTCTGTTGAGCGTCCAACTCTTGATTTTGGCTCAAGTCCTGGGATGGAGCCCTGTGTCGAGCTCTGTGCTGAGCATGGAGCCTGCTTAAGAGTCTCTCTCTCTCTCTCCCCCTCCGTCCCTCTCCCTCACTCATGTACACTCTCTCTAAAATTAAAAAACAAAACAAAACAAAAAAAAAACACAAAAAAAACCAGGACAGGAATTTGAAAGTTACCTTGTAGTTAATAAGTATTTGAGACAATGCTGTTTCAGAAGTAACATGAAGGCACCCATACACCATTATAGAGAACACCATCTAAAAGGAGAAACAGTAAGCCAGGTGTCATCCAAAATTTTATTAAAGAAATACCTTTTAACAAGTTCAAGCCTACAGTTTCCTTTCTTTTGTAACCTGAGCATATGTGAACTCTAAATTTAAATATTTCTTCCATTTTCATAGGAATGCTCCAGAGTCCTTTCTTTATTGTTGTGATTTTGCTTCCGGAGCTGTGGAACTAGTAAAGGTATGCCTCATATTTTCTTTAAAGAGAGCCATGTAAGGATATAATTTATTTGTTGTTGAAGTGATATTTTTTAAATGTTTCAGTGTTATCTGTAACCATGTTTAACTGAGCTTTTACTAATTCTGGGAATCACATCATCACCTGATGCCTAAGATATTACCCTAAAATGATAGAAGTTATTTTGAATTCAAAATAAAGCTGGGAAAAAAAAGGAAAATAAAATGAAATAAAAATGAAGGGACTGGTACACCTAGAAAGGTCAGCAGGTCCTATGAGGTGATCTTATTCATATTTATGTCCCTAGAGCCCTATGCACAGACTGATACATAGTAGGCACTAGTTAAATTGAAACTATTGAAAGTAAAACAAATTTTGAGAAAGTATATGATACAAATGTAAAATGTCCTAGACTATTTGGAAAACAGTGGGGAGCCTGGGTTTGTTTGACCAATCCCCAAAAGCTAGTAAGCATTACCTTAGCAAAAAGTACTTTTAGGAAATGGGAAAGGAAAGGAAATTCTGCTAACAGAAATGTGTAGTCAATAGATGGAACTTAATTTCTGATAACAAGAGTAATAGTTATTCATGGTAGACATTTTCTAAAATACTAAAAAACCTAAAGAGAAAGATAAAATTCACCTATAATCACACTTCCTAGAGTCCTATGGTGAATTGAGGTTACTGTTTTGGTATATATGCTTCTAGTGTTGTTTTGTACTCAAACTGTGTGCATGTGCATTTGTGTATGTGTGTGTGTCTGTGTGTGTGTGTGTACTCTAATTTTTTCATTATTTATTTTTTTTAAGTTTATTTATTTAAGTAATCTCTATACCCAACATGGGGCTCGAACTCATGACCCTGAGATCAAGAGCCACATGCTCCACCAACTGAGCCAGCCAAGGCACCCCTGCTCTAATTTTTTGAAAATAACAGCTTTATTGAGATATAGTTCACAGACCATGAAATTAACCATTTTAAAGTTATACAGTTCAGAGGCACCAGGGTGGCTCAGTCAGTTGAGCATCCAACTCTTTTGATTTCAGCTCAGGTCATGATCCCAGGTTGTGGGATCAAGCCCCGAATTGGGCTCGGAGCCTACTTAAGACTCTCTGTCTCTCTCTCTGTCTCTCTCTCCCTATCCCTCTCTCTCCCTCCCTCTGCCCCCTCTCCAGCTTGTACGCTCACTCTCTCTCTATCTCTTTCAAAAAATAAAGTATACAATCCAGTGATTTTTAGTATATTTACAGAGTTGTACAGTCATTACTATTATCTGATTGTGTATTAGAGAATATTTGTATCTTAAGCCAAAGGAGGCATGGACAAGCAGTGGGAGAGAAAACAGGATGATCTCAGTGCCTCCAAAATCACATAGGGTAGGCTTCCAGCAACGCTGCCTCAAAAGCCTGCCCTATTCCACTTTTAAAATTAAAAAGGGATTGTGAAGAATACTTGTTGTTGAGTCCAAGTGCTAGACTTAATTTTTTTATAGCAGCTTGAAATAAGCTAACAGAATATGGAATCTGAAATAAAATGCATTCATATTTACAGAGGGAAGGCACTGGGGAGAAATATAAAATTTGATCTCTTTATTTTAAGAAAAATGCTAAAAGTCTGCTAACTGCTTTTTTATTATTATTGTTCCTTTATCATGATAGTTGCACTCATCCTACAGAGCAGCTCAGTGTTGTGCCTTTGTTCATGATGTTTGTGATGAAGATTCACCGTACCCTTTTCCAGATGGGATCCTGGACGTCATTCTCCTTGTCTTTGTGCTCTCTTCTATTCATCCTGACAGGTAACTGAAGACACGAGAAAGGGCAAAGCAAATGTGTAAAGCACCTTTATCAATCATGGTTTTCAGAACTATCAAAAGTGACAATTCTTGACTTTATTATTTAGTGAACTATACCATATATAACATGCAGCCTTTTAAGTGCAGTTTTTCCTTTCTTCAGACTTTTAGAAAGAAACCGGTCAAACTGCTTCATTAGTGAGCTTTCTATCACTGTCAGAGTGAAGTGAGCATATTCTGGCAAGACACATACCTATTAAAAGTGACAGTGCTTTAAGGAGATTACAAATTCAGAACAGCCTAATAGACTCCCAAGAGGGAAATTGTACTTGGTGATCAGAAACAAACATCTTTCTTTGATTTAGCATCTTACTGAATGTTCGTGAAGAGGTGGGTTGTGAATCTGTTTGGCTTCATACCAGTCTGTCACAAGACTTTAAAAAAACGTGTTTTAGGGGCGCCTGGGTGGCTCAGTCGGTTAAGCGTCTGACTTCAGCTCAGGTCATGATCTCACAGTTCGGTTCGTGAGTTCGGGTCTTGCATCAGGCTCTGGGCTGACAGCTCAGAGCCTGGAGCCTGCTTGGGATTCTGTGTCTCCCTCTCTCTCTGCCCCTCCCCTACACATGCTCTGTCTCTCTCTGCCTCTCAAAAATAAAGAAAACTAATAAAAAAGAATGTGTTTTAAAGAAGCCCTCTAGGGAATTAGGGGTACTCAAGATTTGCCAGATTAACCTTGGACCTTTATAATCTAAGGTTGGCCTAATGCTGTCATTTAAATATTTATGACTTAGATTTTTTGTTCACATAGTGTTTTTTTTTTTTTTAAAGTTCATTTATTTATTTTGAGAGGGACAGAGAGTCGGAGTGGGAGTGGGAGAGGGGCAGAGAGAGAGAGAGAGAGGAGAGAGAGAATCCCAAGCAGGCCCCACACTGTCAGTGCAGAGCCTGACACAGGGCTTGATCCCATGAACTGCGACATCATGACCTGAGCTGAAACTAAGAGTTGGACGCTTAACTGACTGAGCCACTCAGGTGCCCTGTTCACACAATGTTTTGAAACAGTAAACATAGCTTTTGTTCAGAGAGGAAGTAGAAAGACATATTACCAGCTATTAAAATGATCACTTCTCTTAGAATTTTGCCACCTCATGTATATTAAGACATGTGTGGTGTCAAGGGTTGTGCATTTGTAAGTTTTCTTAAAATTGGGTTTTCTGCTCTGGTAGTAGATTTAGCTCCAGGAATGTTCCTCTGCTGGTAGATACAGACTTGATATCAACCACTCTTTGATGAGTGTGACACTTTCCCAAAGAAAGTGGGTTAATATGTGCGTTTTCCTTTGCAATTATAAAATCATTAAGACCCTTTACGGTCCTTTTACTTCTCATTCAGAGATGAGCTTTTTGGTTGCTTTTTGAAAGACAAATTAAATTTTCAAATAAATCTAAATGAAACATATTTGTACCTGGTGAGATATATCACATTCCATGAAGCTACATTTCCTCCCAGTTTCTATAATCTATGTCTTTCTACTAATCTGGGTAGAATATTGGCATCATTCAGGTACTGGTAGAAAGATGTCATCTATGTATTTTGTCTCATAGTTAAAAGAATGAATAGTTAAAAGGATGGAGTAGGTGGATAGAGAACAAGATTTTCTATTTGACACCTGTAACAGGAAGTGTTTAAATTCCAAATAAGACCACAAAACCACTACTTGAAATTAGTTTAGATAATGTATTTTCTTATGATTTGAACTGAATGTTAAAAAGAAGGGGAAGCAGATGTCTTGGAAGGATTACTGTCATTCTATAGTATGTTTATTCTATGTAATTATTATAAAATAAATTTACATGTATCATGTCCCTAGCCATTTTCTTGCCTAAAATGGTCTAAATGACCTAAAAAAAGGGTGAATGCGTAGAAGGAGGGCAGTAGTAAGTGAAAAGGCAGGACAGTATCTTTAGAGTCATTTGGGACAGTGATATATTTAGCCCCGTGAAAGTTTTGGAAAAGTGTCTTCTTGACAGCTTGGAAAATCCATGCACAAACGAATGGCAAGCGGTTCTGCTAGACCTTGAGTCTGGGCATCCTAGCCTAAATGGGAATAAACCACAGGAGGCTACAAAAGAAGAACTAACTGTCCTTATCATTAAAATAAAATACAGTATAATATGTTTACCACAGATCCAAGCAGAGAGTAGGTAGTCAATAAACACTCCTTTTTAAAATCTCTTCTTCCTTTTCCTCACCCTCCAACTAGAGGCAGATGAGGATAGCAGAGTTGGCCTGAGTGGAATAAAGAAAGAAAAGGAGCCTTCACCCATTATTGTCTTGTCCATCTCCCCCAGCCCTCTCCCACCGACAGTTCTCAGGAAGTGGCTCTGGAAGTTGGCGCTGAGCCAAGCAAGATGGGATGATGAAGAAAAGCAGCTCCCCACCCTTGCCTTTACTCACAACCCCAGACATTAAAGGATAATTGGGAAGAAAGGATTTGCAGACGGAGATGGCTGTATTTGGCCCTTTGTTTTTCTGCATCTTTGTTTCATGCTTGTTTTAGTAATCGTTGCAGAAAGATATTTTTCTCAGTACATAAAACATTTCTTCTGAAAGTGGATATTTTAAGGATTAGATACAGTTTTCTTTAATTGCCAAAGCCTAAGGCCATAAGCACAGTGTGAAAATAACCTGTAATAAAATAAACAAGGAAAAATATTTTTCTTTTTTCCCTTTCATGTACTTATGTTCCAGTTTTTTAAAAGAGCATTTCATCTAATTATGCCACCTCTTTCTGTTATATTTCTGTCTTGTTTTCATAGTTACTTTAATTTCTTCACTACTTCCTTCAAAACCTGACATAAATCTGGCTTTTCACTCCATTATTCCACTGAACAGTGTTTTAACTGGAAGGATTTACAGATTATCTAATCTAAAACCCTCATTTTTAAAGTAAGAAAAATCTAGAAGCTTTAAGTAGCATGGATGAAGCAGAGATGGGGAGGACTTAGCACACAGGCTGCCATTTACCATTCTCTGCTCAGGGCAGACACTGATAACTGATTTTGTACCCTGATTGTCATTCCCAGTGAGCCCTAAGAGCCCTTCTCAATAGAGCTCTGTAGGCAGCCAGTGTCAGTCACTTGGCATTAATATGAGATCTGAAATCTTTGCCATCTCTGGCCCATAATCACACATAAGACCATAAACATAAACTTAACCAAAAACATTAAGTCAAGAGCAGTCACAAGGGGTCATATTTGATTGAGAGCCAAATGAAAAGAATAAATAATAAAAGAAAGAAAGTAAAGGCTTCCCAGTATTGAGCTGGGGGTGGAGTGTGAATAGAATTTAAATAGGCAGAAAGTAAGAAGGAGAGAATTCTTTGAGGGGAAACCATGTGAACGAAGGCATGGACTGCTTCAGAGCCAAGCATATAACAGTTTGGCGAGAGTTGATGCTTCACATTGAGAAGTAATGGTAAAGATGTTAGAGAGATTGAGACCAGTTGTAGGAGATCTGAAGGGCCCAACTAAGAAATTAAGATTTTATCCTATGGATTAAAATCATGAACATTTTTGAGCAAAGGGATGATTTGACAAAACCATCATTTTAAGCAGAATAATTCATCAGTAATATACAGGAAGACTTAACAAGGGGAATAATAAAGCATGTTAAATAGTGTGTTTTCAGGCCTAAGGAGGTAGAAGTTTGTACTAAAGGAGCACCAAAGGGAAACAAAAAAGAGAAAAAAGCCATCAGTTAAAAAAAGAACACCTAGAATTGGATGACTAGATGGTTATGGGGAGGTTAGTGGAAGAGGAGAAAAAGGAAAGGGGTTAAGGATGTCTCTGAGGTGTTAACACTTTGATGAATGATGGTACCTTTGAACTAAATAGAAGGAGCTAGTCTGGGAGGAAAGATGATCTCTGTTTAGATATGTGCAATTTGGAATAGCTCTACAATATTTTTTTATCTTCAAGGAAAATGAAGCAACTTCAGTGTTTATCTGCCTTGGAACTACCTTAACTTGATGTAAATATCAGGAGCCATCTGTGGTTTTGCAGGGCAGCTTTGACATCATATATCAAGCTCTCTGAAGTCACCACTCTTGTCATTTGGGTGATTACTTGATACTCTAGGCCTTTTGATTCTTATCATTTAGCAAGTTGGTACCCTTTTTCCTTTCTATACAAAATATATATATTTTTGTTGCCCTTATTTTTGTGGGTTAGATTTTTTGGCCCCATCGAGCTTTCCTTATTTTATCTCTAAGAAGGTTAGGATGTGGCATGTAAAACAAGATTTCTGTAAACAGTGTCTTGCTTTGTTTTCAAAGGATGCAAGGTGTTATAAACCGACTGTCCAAGTTACTGAAGCCTGGGGGAATGCTGCTATTTCGGGACTATGGAAGATATGATAAGACTCAGCTTCGTTTTAAAAGGGGTATATTCAGCTTGGAGTTATTTTCATGTGTTTTAAAGAATGCTTTGTTTATATTTTATTTCAAGGTTTTGTTTGTTTTGTTTGAAGGAATACTAGGTTTCTCTGATCGCAATTATTTTTTTTAGGTCATTGCTTATCTGAAAATTTTTATGTGCGAGGAGATGGTACCAGAGCATATTTCTTTACGAAAGGTATGCTTATCTATAAGGGGAAATAATTAGCTGTAAAAAAAAAAGAAAAAAACTCTTTGGTTAGTCTGTCACCACACTGTAGCTGTTCTACATGAAAGCTTGAAAATGGCCTTTTTGCCTTTTAATCTTTTCCCAGCTGAAACTACTTTAAAAGAATCACTTGTTTCATCTTATACCCAAATGAAGATGTAGTCTGTTCCATTTTGGAAGTACTGTTAGCCCAGATATGAAGAAGCTGATGACATACCACAGCCAAAGGAGGGAATTTGATTTTAAGAGTCCATAGAAAATTACTTGTCTCTTGTCAATTTCTCCTTTAAAAAAAAAAAAAAAACTTTTAAAATGAATTCTGCATGCAAGGATTTTCTCCAAACTTATGTGAGCACTTTTAAAATGTGCCATTTGGGGTCTCTGCAAACTAACAAAAACTCAGAACAGAGGGCACCTTTCAAAATATTTAAATTTGCAACCAGTAGTAAGTAATGTATATCTATTTATGCCTGCTATGTTAAACTGTGTATATTGGTATATTTCTGTGAAGTAGAAGAAACCTATTTGGTTTCAAAGGTTTCCTTAACTAATTTGTACTAGAGAGTTTCTTGGTTTAAATGCAATTTAGATGGTCAGTCATTCCATTGTTCTTGACTGTCTCCTTTTCCCCCCACCAAGCCCCAGTCACATATACATTTGATTGCCACTTTTGTCTCAACAGGGGAAGTCCACACTATGTTCTGCAAGGCTGGGTTAGATGAGAAGCAAAATCTGGTTGATCGTCGCTTACAAGTTAATAGGAAAAAACAAGTGAAAATGCACCGAGTGTGGGTTCAAGGCAAATTCCAGAAACCATTACACTTGACTCAAAAACCCTCCAAATTGGTATCACCACTCCTTTCTCATGGCTGAGTTATGTATCATGTTAAGGTACAAACCAGAGGATTACACTATTCAAAGACTTCTGTAAATCTTTCATTTTTGAAAGGGAAGACAAGAGAATTTGTATATCCTGCTGTTTATCATGGGTGAGCTCTTTTGTTCATTTTAAGCACTTGTAAATGATTTGGAAGAGTATACCATATTCTGTGCTCAAGCTTGTTTGGGTTTATTGTGTCTAACCATTTTGTTTGTTCTTTGAATTTTATAAGCATTCAGTTAAATGACTGATATAAGTCAGATGATTCTGAGAAACTATACCCTGCCATTTTTTAGAAGTGGGAAAAAAACATCTATTTATACATTAGTCTAACACAGTTAAATTCTCTTCCTCTCTTATCTGATAGCGGAAAGGCAGCTCTCCTCGTTTCCTTGGCCAGTCACAAAACCAAGACTAAGGTGTTTGTTTTGTTGTTGTCTGTTTTTTCCCAAAACTCTTTTTTTTTTTTTTTTGATTCAGAAACTAATGTCTGAAATAGAATGTTAGTTTCTCTTTCCTTTCCTAAAATTGGGGAAGTATGACCCAAGCTGACATTATTTTCAGGCTATTCTTAGGCATACAAGTTGTAATCTCTCTTTAAGACAACTGCTATACACGAGAAAATTCTTAAATTGTAGCAATTAAAAATTTATTTACCACCTTGCCTCAAAAAGGGTATAAGTTGGCTTTCAAATTGTACTTTGTAAAAACAGAGTTTCTAAGATTGGTTTTTCGTTTGTTATACAACATCTACTGGGTACTTACATTGTGTGAAATTATATGGAGTAATACAACAAAGACTCAGTCCTGTCTTCAGGGAGCATAAATAGGATCTGGCTGGCAAAGAAAAATGTGCACATCCCAAGCCTCTCAATCACAATCTCTGATAATATATGAACAGGTACTCAAATAGGGAACTTATCAGCTAGTGGACTTTGGTTATGAGCCACAGAAATCTGGAAGAAATGGATAGTCTCTTGAAGGACCACCATGGGAAAAATTTAGTTCCCACTGTTTTTTCCTTTTTGAATTCACTTAAAATTCAGTTTTCTGTAAGAATGTGATTGGTCCCACTTGGGTCATGGATTCATCTCTTGACAGGTTGGGGCAGGGTGGCTTCATTGACGATGCGACTGAATGTATGGAGTGGAGAAAAGTTCCTCAAAGGAGAATGAAGACCCTGTTATCAAAAAAAGAGAAGAGGGATGCTGCCTAGTCATAAACATGTCACATAGTAGTGGTAGCAGCAGCAATAGTGGTTCCAAAGAGAGAGAAAGATTAGCTGGTGGGAAGGAAAGGGGAAGTATCAGCATTCTGGGGGAGGTGGGTGTGAGGCTAGTCCTTGAACATGTGCTCTCAGAAGATGATGAAAAACAAGTGTGTTTGGTATGGACCATTCGAGATGAGGAATCATGGACAGAAGATAGGGAGGTCAGCTTATAGACAGCTTTGAATAGAAGAGCACATTTTGGGGGGTCGCTTGGGTGGCTCAGTCAGTTAAGCATCCAACTCTTGATTTCTACTCAGGTTATGATCTCACGGTTTGTGGGATGGAGGCCCCACGTCGGGCTCTGTGCTGACAGCACGGAGCCTGCTTGAGATTCTCTCTTTCTGCCCCTCCCCTGCTTGCACTCACTCTCTGTCTCTCTCAAAATAAATAAATTTTGAAAAAAAGGGGGGGACACATTGGGTTCTAGTCTCTGGATTGGAGCAATCTGAAGTTTGTTTCTTTGTTTCTGTTTTATCCTACTGATAGCATGTTATGAATATATTTAGAGAGATTAGGGCATCTTATGTAGAATGGAATGCAGTGAGGTCAGACGTGGGAGCAAGGAGGATCACAAGCTTTTTGCATATACTTGCCTTGGTAGCAATTCCTCAGAAGTACAATATTAAGGTTTCTGTTTAAATATGCTTACGTCAATAATCCAAAAGTTGAAATTTGCCTGAGACTCTTCACTCTGTTGTATTTCATAATTAAAGTGTACATTTAAAGCCAAACTAATGAACGTATTACATACAACAAGGGCAGTTAGATAAGTTAATGTTGCTATGGGAACCCCAGTAGATCTTCTTGTGTCTCAATTTAAAAATCATGGCCTAAGGTGGTTTTAAAAACAACAGAAGATAAAATCATTCTCACATCCTCACACATGTAAATCATTCTCTCTCTCTCTCTCTCTCTCTCTCTCTCTCTCAGTCCTAAATAGCAGATTCAAGCCAGGCTTTTGACTGGCACAGTAAAATTCAGCTTTGTGTCTTTCTATAATGTATTATAGCATGTAGTTAACCTTTAGAAACTTCAAAAATACATCAACCAAATTTGGACTGTGAGACACAAACTGGGCTCTTTTGGGCTCCGTCTAGCATAGACCTCTTAATCCACATGGCTGCTCAATAGGTCATTTCTACCAGTGTCTTCTGCTTGTCTGGTCAGTCTTTCTCTTGCTTAGCCCACCTAAATCAGCCCCCTACTTAAAGTTGCTGCTAGACAAAATAACAGATTTTTGGCAGAGGGGAAAAAAAAAAGGAGTGGGGGGGGTAACCTTTTGCCTATAGATAATAAAAAATCATGTGGCAATCCCTATAAAATACTACCAGCATTCTTCACAGAGCTAGAACAAACAATCCTAAAATTCATATAGAACCAGAAAAGACCCCAAATAGCCAAAGCAGTCCTGAAAAAGAAAACCAAAGCTGGAGGCATCACAATACTTCAAGCTGTATTACAAAGCTGTAATCATCAAGACAGTATGGTACTGGCACAAAAACAGACACTCAGATCAGTGGAACAGAATAGAGAACCCAGAAATGGCCCCACAAATGTATGGCCAACAAATCTTTGACAAAGCGGGAAAGGATATCCAATGGAAAAAAGACAATCTCTTCAGCAAATGGTGCTGGGAGAACTGGACAGCAACATGCAGAAGAATGAACCTGGACCACTTTCTTACACCGTACACAAAAATAAACTCAAAATGGATGAAGGACCTAAATGTAAGACAGGAAGCCATCAAAATCCTTGAGGAGAAAGCAGGCAACAATCTCTTTGACTTTGGCTGCAGCAATTTCTTACTTGACATGTCTCTGGAGGCAAGGGAAACAAAAGCAAAAATGAACTATTGGGACCTCATCAAGATAAAAACTTCTGCACAGTGAAGGAAACAATCAGCAAAACTAAAAGGCAGTCAATGGAATGGGAGAAGATATTTGCAAATGACATATCAGATAAAGGGTTAGTATCCAAAATCTATAAAGAACTTATCAAAATCAACACTCAAAAAAACAATCCAGTGGAGAAATGGTCAAAAGACATGAATAGACACTTTTCCAAAGAAGACATCCAGATGGCTAATAGACTCATGAAAAGATGCTCAACATCACTCATCATCAGGGAAATATCAATCAAAACCATAATGAGGTATACCACCTCACACCTGTCAGAATGGCTAAAATTAACTCAGGCAACAACAGATGTTGGTGAGGATGCAAAGAAAGAGGAACCCTTTTGCACTGCTGGTGGGAATGCAAACTGGTGTAGCCACTCTGGAAAACAGTGTGGGGATTCCTCAAAAAATTAAAAATAGAACTACTCTACAACCCAGCAATTGCACTACTAGGTATTTATCCAAAGGATACAGGAGTGCTGTTTCAAAGGGGCACATGCCCCCCAATGTTTATAGCAGCACTATCGACAATAGCCAAAGTATGGAAAGAGCCCACATGTTCATGATGAATAGATACAGAAGATGTGGCATATATACAATAGAATATTATTCAGTGATCAAAAAGAATGAAATTCTTTCCAATCCAATCCACAATGTGGATAGAACTAGAGTGTATTATGTTAAGCCAAATAAGTCAGAGAAAGACAGATATCATATGATTTCACTCGTGTAGAATTTAAAATACAAAATAGATGCACATAAGGGAAGAGAAGCAAAAATAATATAAAAACAGAGAGGGAGACAAACCATAAGAGACTCTTAAATACAGAGAATGAACTGAGGGTTGCTGGAGGGGTGTTGGGTGGGAGGATGGGCTAAATGGACAGGGGGCATTAAAGAGGGCACTTGTGGGAACGAGCACTCGGTGAATGAATGTTGTAAGTGATGAATCACTAAATTCTATTCCTGAAATCATTATTACACCATATGTTAGCTAACTTGGATTTAAATAAATTAAAAGGAAAAAAAAAAAAGACAGGAAATGTATTCTTCCCTGGAGCCTTTCCAGAAGGAAAGCAGCCCTGCCGATACCTTGATTTTAGATTAGTGAGACCCATTTCAGAGTTCTGACCTCCAGAAAGTAATAAGTTTGAGTTGTTTTAAAATCATGAAGTGTTGCAAATATATCTGCTTGGGTATTAGCTTAAAATATTTGATAACTGCATGAAATTCTAATTTTTTCTTCATAAACATAAAGCTAGGACCAGTTAGGCAGAGTTTGATATTTAAAAATTCTTCTGAGGGAGCTGAATTTCAAAAGGACAGTTTTCTTTCTAATCGAAAAAGATGTTCCTTCATCTTCTTGCAAGATAGAAACAATGAAATATTCTGTATTTAAAAATGCACCCTCTATTTTTCCACACTTCTAAAAATTCGCTTTTGAGTATTTTCCAAATGTAAAAACTCTCCTACACAAACTGTTCTCAGAAGTTTGCAAAAAAGCCAAGGTAACGGTTTCTGTTATTAAAAGTTTTGCATTCAGTATGACACATTTGTTGTATTGAAACACCAAGTTAATGTTGACTTCTGAGAAATTATTTGTGTTGCTTGACTCTGGTCCATAAGCTTTGTCTCTGAATTATGAACACACGGAGGTTTCTACCATTATGCAATCTAAATAGTTACTTTAGTTTGTGAAACCTCACCCATAGGCAAAGAGATGTCCCCCTGGGCATCTGAATCATTTAGACTGAAACTTCAGGTTAGCTAAATTCTTGCCCCCAAACTCTTATGCTGTCTTCCTATGGTTTTCTAACTCATCAAAGCCGAATTCTGAAACTGGAACTTATCACTCGTTGTTACTTCTAATTGGTTTTAATGTTTATTATGCTCCTCACAAGTGCAGATAACTTCACATTTGCATCACTAATAGACCTCTTTCAGAGCCTCTGCTCCTTCTGCTTCCTGCCTCTATTAGTCATCCGTAGACGACATGTTGGCGTGGATTTTCCCTCCCCACATGTGAAAGTGCATTGTAAATTCTAAAGCACTGAATATGTGTGAGGTATTGTGATTAGTAACAACATTTACAGTCTATAAGACAGTATACAGAGTATTCCAGCAACAGAAACTTTTTCAGCGGTTTCATGAGACCTTGTGAGAAAGACAGTAAGATGCCGTGGAAAAATATTGCCTTGGAGTCAACAGAAAGCTTGGGTCTTAGTTCCTTTTGAAACACTTAGCTACTCTTTTTTTTATTAAAAAAAATTTTTTAACATTTATTTATTATAGAGAGACAGAGTAAGAGCATGGGAGGGACGAAGAGAGGGGGAGACACAGAATCTGAAGCAGGCTCCAGGCTCCTGTCAGCACAGAGCCTGACACGGGGCTCGAACTCACAAATCGCGTGACAAGTCACGAGATCATGACCTGAGCCAAAGTCGGACGCCCAACCGACTGAGCCACCCAGGCGCCCCAACACTTAGCTACTCTTAATTTAGCTCTGAGTGCTGAGTCTTTTATAGACTACAGTTTTATATATTAAACTATTACTTCATTTAATTTTCAGACTGCTGTGAATTCATTTCTATTATAACCATTTAACAGATAAGACAGGGGCCCTGAGATTTGGGATAACTTGCCCTGGATATCACAAGTCAGTGAGAGAGCCACAGTTTGGACCCAGAACTGATTGCAAAACCTCTAGTCTCCTCAGCACACTTTTAATTGATAGGCTCAAATGCTGCTGGGAAAGCTGCTGGAGGAGAAAAAGTGCTCCTGAATCAAGCGGAGAATTATAGCAATGGGTAGGAGTTTGGATGAGACAATCTACAAGGTGACAGCTCATTCCAGATCCAGTGATTCTTTGAAATAAGTAGGTTGCATTTGGTCCACAGTCACAAACTGGGAAGGAAAAGCAGGAAAGGAAAGAGAGGAATGACAGAGCAAAAGCTTTCAATCAGTTCTTTTCAGCATTCTGCATATGTTTACTTCTGTTCTCACCCCACCCCCTTCAGGCTTCAGGCTTCAGGCTTCAGGCTTCCATTTGGCTCCCCTCCGAGTGAGCAGAGCACCCATCACTTGCGTACTCCTCACTTAAAGAAAAAAAAAATCAGTTTGAAAAAGCCCTTAACATGTCTTCAAAGGGATTCAGCTTTTGTATAATCTAAAATATGTGAATTCAGGGATTGTCAGTAATAAAATACAAGTGGAAACATCTTTATTTAAAACATTGTATGTACATTAATGCCAATTGAAGCCTAAAATGTTGAGCATTTCTTGGAATATGGTTTGGGATTTGAGAGGCACAAAGGTACCTGCAAGATGACTTTGGTGTTGTTATAAATAGAAGTAAAATAACAGTTGCATCTTCAGTTACAATGAATCTTATATTGTGGCTTCAAAGCTGCAAAAGAGAATGGATGCCAAAATCTGTCTTTCATTAACATATGCCTTAAATGACAGGGAAGAGGTGTTGAAGACAAAATTACTTTTTCCTCCGAGTATGAATCAGCAACATGCAGTAACAAGTAATAATAGTTCTGTGTATGAGTGCAGGCAGAGGGTAAGAAAAACAGCATCAAATTGAAAATGCAAGTGCACCTGCCGGAGAGGCCCAGGAGGCTGCAGAACAGAGCTCCCCAGAGCACCATTCTGAAGTGTCTCAGAGCACAGTGACCCTAACACTGGCAAGCCAGGTTGGCATGAGATGGATGGAGCACAGTAAAACCTGCAGGTGGTCAAAGAGAGCCCCCGGCCTCTTCCCCTGGAACTACAAGGCACCACTACTTGTTCAAGAGCTTGAAACAGCTGCTTTGGATTCTCTAGTGCATGTGGTTTCACAACCACTTAACCTTTAGTAAGGAACAGCTAGAGGCAGGTGAATGAATAAAAATACATGTTAACATTTCATAAGGAGAAAAAAAAAATCAATACTTTAGGAGCACATGGACTTCAGAGAGTCACAAAAAGCGTCCAGTTAGCTGTGTCCCTGGCTTCCCAGGGATTTGCATCTTATCTTTGATTTTCTCCAGCAGGTAGGCACCAAGTTGAGCCTGGGCCCCAGAAAATACATGTTTTTCTATCAGATGTTGCCTATCAAATGAAGTGAGCCATTGATTGCCTCCTTAAAAGCCCCAAGCACCATCTCTCCTACTTGGGCTGATGGGTTTGGTCCAGGAAAATTGTAAGTTTTGTTAGGCTTATACAAGTTTTTTGGCAGTTTTTTCAATCCATTGCTCCCTTATGTGACACTTCCTAGCTCCTTGCACAAAGAGCAGAAATGAATTTTCTTTCTCCGTTAATCTTTATGTATTGATTATTGGTTGTTTCAGAATCATTGAGGAATGGCAATCACACTTCAAGTCTTTCAGCCTTTTTCATTGGGAAAAAGAGCCAAAACTGTGTGACTTCGTAAAATTAATGATGAGATGCCTTTGAGGTTTTTTGGGGTTTTTGTTGTTGTTCTGTTTTGTTTTAATGCTATGTACTTACCACAGTCAACGCTATGCAATTGCTGCCTCATTTCTCTTACCTGTCTCCCAAGGGTGACTTATCTTCCTCCTGAGGCTATCCTACTGAACAGAATGTTTGGCGTAAAGAATGTGATAGCTCTCCATACATCTTTAGTTATGCCCCAGTCCCTCAGGTAACTGAGACCGAGTCCCCTCAAGCAGCATTTGGAACTCACACTGAAAAGCACCTGAAAGAGAATGGCTGAAATTGCCAGCGTCACATGCTGCATTGAAGCAAGGAAATTTCTGTCTCCAAGGATAATTGCTTTTTTCATTGCTCATACTTCTTCCTTCACAGCCCTCATTTATTTTAATGTATATATTCCACTTTGACTCTCTAGAAGATATTTTTAAAGTTTTTAAGAAATCCAAATGAAGGATGCAATTCGAGATCCAGAAAAGCATTTATTCTATTTATCCTTTCCCTGAATATATTCTTAATCAACTAGTCTTTCTGAGTGTCTCTTCATTTTCAGCTTTGTTTCCTAATAGAACACTTGGGCTCTGGAGATTAGTGAGACAAAGCTTCATTATAACCATCCTTGTTTTACTCCCATGTCTTATATGGTTTCTCATCCTAACTCACTCTCCAGGTGCTTCTTTCTCTTGCCAAATAGTGCAAGGAAATACTTTTGCAGATCTTTTGTTTACTTTAGAAAAAACACTGATCCAGTCTTTCCCATTCGGGAGTGCTGCTCATTTCCTGACTGGCCTTTAAAGTTTGGCTCAGTAGCAACTTGGGGATTTGTTTTCTACCCAGAGTGGAAGGAGCCTGGTGCCCAGCAGCCCCATGCTGGAATGGGAATTAAGTTCTGCTCATTCCCTGGATACATAAGCTGATGTTTTCCTCATAGATTTTACCCCCATTCCTCAAAGTTTTAATGTTTATAGTCATTTAGCTCTGACTTTTTAAAAGGCATTTTAATAGGGTTGTCTCTCCTCCAAGTGCACGCAGAAGCTGATCATGTACACAGGGAAACTTTCAAGAATAATGAATTCCCTGTTTGCTGGTTTTTACCTACAATACAGTGTGCTGCACAACATTTGCCCCTGCTCTGGTTCCATCGCCAGTTGCCTGGGCTGGTATAGAAGGACCTGCAACACCAGAGGAATTTGGCTTGGGCTGCCTCACTTTCTGGGTCCCCAAGACTGCTAAGTTAATGAAGCTTTGGTTATTATCCAGTTGGACATTTTCTTTTAATGTTTGTTTATTTATTTCAAGAGCCAGTGAGCAGGGGAGGAGCAGAGAGAGGGAGAGAGAGAATCCCAAGCAGGCTCCATGCTCAGTGAAGAACAAGACGTGGGGCTTGAACTCACAAACTGTAAGATTATGACCTGAGCCAAAACCAAGAGTCAGCCACTCACCCAACTGAGCCACCCAGGTGCCTCTGGACATTTTCTTATTTCAAGTTTTATGCATTTTTTTTTTTTTGGTTCTTTCTTCTCTTTGGCACATTTACATTAAATCTTATTTTACTTATGCAACTGTATCTATACTTAATTATGTTTGTATATGAATATAAGTTACTTTCGGTTCATCCTACCTTGGGGAATTTGTTTATAGTTCTATGAGGTCAGTAACTTTCCAAAGGGACCACTTTCCAAACCTGAAGCCTATGCTTTTCTATATTAATGCATTTTTACATTAAAATATGTTTGGACTAGCAAAGTTGAATGATAAAAATAGAAAACACTGACAAAGAACTACATCAAGGGGGTGGGTACTGTCTTTTCTTTTTTTAAGTGTACTTATTTATTTTGAGAGTGAGCACAAGCATGGAAGGGGCAGAGAGAGAAGGAGAGAGACAGAGAATCCCAAGCAGGCTCCAGGCTGTCATCGCAGAGCCCGATGTGGGGCTCAAACTCATGAACCATGAGCCAAAACCAAGAGTCAGACAGTTGGACTAAGTCACTCAGGCACCCCTAAGGACTTAATCTGTAATACAAAGTAATAAGGCCATAATTGGGGGTGGGGAAAAGAAATACAAAGCCATGGGCATAAATAGGGTCTAGTTGACAGAGTCAATATGGTGACAAGGAATCTAGGGTCAGTCATTTCTCAACCTCAGCCAGGCATAGCTAGTCATCACTAGGAAGGGCTACCAGAAGAAGCAAGCCACACTCTGGCTTAGAGAAAGTAAGCAGTGTTCACAGGCAGATTGACCAAATACTGCTCCAGTGACCCAAAGAAAAATGCAAGGGCAGAGAAAATTATAGCAAGAGTGACTTGTAACTGAATCTCAGAGAAATGGGCTGTAAACTTAAATGCCCCCTGGCCTAGCTCAGAAAGAGCCAAAAAAGAGCCCTAAGTTGGCTTTGGAAATGGAAAGGCTGGAGAGGCCATGAGCTTTTTCCTGTTTACCTAAATTATACCATAGAAACAGCTAGTAAGACATTTTGTTCTTGATACCTTTTGGAAGAGCAAAGACTCCCTTTTATCTGATTCTTCCTTTTGATTCCAGGACCCTTATGTTTTCCATCATGATGTGTCACAAAGTATGAATTTATTGATCTTCAAAAACCTGGAAAGATGGGACACAGCTTTAGGAGAAACACACCCAGAGAAGTGCAGGCAGAAGGGGACATTGAGCCAGAAGATTGCCCTCATTCACCAGTATGACAGAGGAAGGTACAGATTACATATCAATATGATGTAGTCACCAAGTAATTCATGATCTTCTGACCCTCTGCGAGAAGACTAATGGAAGGCACGTGAAGAATGCAGGCCAGCATAGCCTATGAGACAAGGCCTCAATGTATAGTCACCACCATTTAGTTAGGTTTGAGAGAAGCCCCCAAAATATCTCTGTGTTCCTGCCCAAACTTCAAACCAGCTGAGAGAAGCTGATACTGGAGAAAAATGGCCCAGGGTACATGGGAAAAATTGGCTTCCTACTATTCAATCCAGGAATCAAGACCCACAGATTGACTGTGCTCATGGGGGTCTGCCCCTGTACAGCCTCTTACAGAGTAGCCAGTTTCCGAGAGAGAGAGAGGAGGAGGACTAGGTTAAGCATGCCTAATTCGTTTCCCAAATTCACCTGTATAAGGTACTCTACCTCTCTCAGGAATGAAGAAAGCAGGATTAAAGAAACCAGGTGGGTCCCTCCACATGGCGAGAAACAACAGGAGTGGGCGTTACCTGAAATGTTTATAAGTGCCTAGTAAACTTATGCCACATCTACTGAGGCTAGAGCAATGTGGAGTGGACTCTACTATGCCCTTTGTGACTTGCTGAGTAGTAGGCTTAGAGAGCTACCCCTTCACTAGTTGTTCAGCATTTACCTATAATCTTGCGGCAGTGGACGAGGTCTATGAGCACCTGCCTTGGTGATGGATGGAATCTTCAGGGTATGCACTGACACATGTAGACGGTTGGAATGCTGGGAACTAAAAGTGAGTTTCCAAAGGTATTACCAGTGAATTATTCTGGAAACCCTACTACACTTAAATCTTTACTAGACTGCTAAATAAATGGTCAGGAGATCTAACAACTCTGCCAAGCCCCGCTTCTATATTGACTTGCAAAACAAATAAATGGCTCTAGCCCAGCACTTCTCAAACTATCTGAGGTAAAGGATGAGTTGTTGCCTTTTGTTTTGTTTTGCCTATTTGCAACCTGTCATAGACCAATACTTTTCAAAGATAAATTACTAGGAAAAAAAAAAAAAAAGACGTCCTCCAGTTCCTGGCATTGTGTTTCCTAGTCTCTGCCCTCTCCCCAGCAATCTCTCCTTATTATCTCCCAGACAGCCAGTGTATACCAGCTACATGTCAAGCGCTGCTCTGGTGTTTGGAAATAAAGGGATGAACAGGAGAAAATAAAGATGGGTAATATACAAGCCCAAGATTTTTATTAGATTCAACAGACGTAAATTTATTCAGTTTCTCT
This sequence comes from Neofelis nebulosa, assembly GCF_028018385.1. NCBI lineage: Eukaryota > Metazoa > Chordata > Mammalia > Carnivora > Felidae > Neofelis > Neofelis nebulosa. The sequence continues at coordinate 61,939,539 of NC_080783.1, forward strand.
ACTTACCTTGACACAGGCTGGCAATAAAACAGACTAGCATCTGCCCACAGCCCACACCTTGAGCTGCCCTACTCTAGACCACGGGAGACGACTAAACCCACATCACGTTATTTGTTCTGCTTCACCTCCTGAACCCTGTGTCCCTTCACCTTTGGGTGTACAGCACCAGGACCCGGCTTGTGCACCTAGAAAATGTGTAGTTCAGGTGCTCAGTGCTGTTGCCTGGTATCCTTTTTACACACTTGGTTGTATTAAGCACCCAAAACCACACCACACCACCCAGCTCTCACCAGGATTTCTGGTGATTATTGTTCCTTTTACTTGTTCCTTTTTTAAAAAATAGCTTTTTGTGAATATGTGAACAGGTGCTTAATAGTTTCTATCCCGATTTAAAAGGGAAGGGAGATGATTCTATTATTCTTGTGTTGAAGTCAAAACTTGCGATTTTTTTCCCCCCACTGAATGGTGTTTTAAAGACAGAGTTGATGCCAAACTCAAAGAACGTGGGGAACTTGGGGAAGGCCGGAGATAGATAAGATTATTAATAGTTTATTTATAAGGCTGTGTTTAGAAGCTAAAGAAAATGTTGATTTGTCCTAGAAGAGCACACTAGAAGATGAGAATGATAGTTCCCAGGGAGGAACAGGCAAAAAGGGTTCTCAGAGAAGAAACACGGGACCCATCTGGGTATCTGAGCCTCAGTGTCCTAAACTATAAATTGGAGACAATATTGCTGACCTGAAGATTGTTGCAAATACAAAATACAAAGCACATCAAATGTAAGGCATGGTGCCTGGAGATGATTGGTGCTTAATAAGTGATCATTATTAATCTATCACTAATAGTTGTGTGTTTTTTTTTTTTTTAACAAAGGATGGTGATCAAGTCTTTGTCTCTTTTGGGGAGAGGAGGAGAAATGGACTCTTTCTGCAATATAAATAAATTAGCCATAAGAAACTGTTCCTAACTATGAAGAGTTGAGTTTTTTATTTCAGAAAGTCATTTCTGTTTCCTTGGCTTAGATTCAATTCCGTTCAAACATTTATTAAGCACCCACTGTGTTCCAGAAACTGTGTTGGACACTGACAATACTAGGGTGAATAAGTCCTGGGCCCTTGCTTCTTAGATGCCTGCAACTTAGGCCGGATGCCCATTTGTCTGAGTTGTGGCAACTATCTCTCACGTAAATTGCCTAGCTCCAGGCACCTACTTAAACCTCTTGGCTCCACTGGCCAGCACTGCCACAGTCTACCCTACTGTACCATATCAGTTGACATCCTCATGTTTGAGACCCTTTCCAAGGCCCTCCATGAACAAATCTAGTCGTGTGATACCCAGTGAAAGACAAACAAAGCATGTGAAAAAAAGTCCTCAAGATGTAGCCCCTGTACCATATACCCTCTGTTGTCCAAGATCACTTTTAATAATACTACCCATAACTCTACACAGACCACCTCCTTCACAGCATTTAGGGCTTCCACTCACCGTATCTCTCAGCACCATTCAGCATCACCACAATCCATCTAACTGGTCACGACTGAGATGATATCTGGGCTGCCTTCAAGAGATCTACAAGACTCTCCCTAGTAATAGTGCTACAAAGCCCCACTCCTTGCACGTACACCATTCACCTGATCCTCCAAGCAGGGAACCCGGTCTGGCTTACCTTTGGTCACATTTATCACCTGAGTCTCACACAAACTCAAAAATTAGCCCCTGTGGAGCCCAGAAATAAACCTTGCATATATATGATCAAATGATTTTTTTAAAGGGTGCCAACACCATTCAATAGGGAAAGGACAATCTTCTCAATAAATTATGTTGGGAAAACTGAATATCCACTTGCAAAAGGATTAAGTTGGACCCTTCATTTGTAAAACAGAAAAATGAACTCAAAATGGATTAAAAAAAAAAACAAAACTTAACGTAAGCCCTAAAACTATAAAACTCTTAGAAGAAAACAAGAGAAAAGCTTCATAACACAAGTTTTACAGTGATTACTTGGAAAATGACACCAAAAGCACAAACAACAAAAGAATCTTTTTGTAATCCAAAAAGATCAACTGGGCTACATCAAAATAAAAAAATCTGTACATCAAAGGACACACTCAACATAGTGAAAGGGTGATCCACAGAATGGGAGAAAATGTTCACAAATTGTGTATTTGATAAGGGGTTAATATCCAGAATATATAAAGAACTCCTACAACTCAACAACAAAAACCAAAACTACCCTATTATAAAATAAGCAGAGGACTTAAATAGACATTTCTTTGGAGAAGGCACTCAGATGGCAGGTAGGTGTTGGACATCACTAATTAAAAAAGCAGTGGGATGGCACCTCACACCTATTAGGATGAAGACCACCAAGAAGCAGAAAATAAATGTTGGCAAGGATATGGAGAAATTAGAATGCTTATACACTATTGATGGGAAGGTAAAATGGTGCAGCACTTATGGAAACATCATGGTGGATGGTGGTGTCTCAAAAAATGAAAGATAGAATTACCATATGACCAGAAATCCCACCTCTTGTTATATACCCAAAATAATTGAAAGCAGGGACCCAAAATGATATTTGTACATCCATGTGTATAGCAGCATTATTCGCAAAAGATGGAAACAACGCACGTGTCCATCAACAGATGAATGGGTAAACAAAACATGATACATACACACAAAGGAATATTATTAAGCCTTAAAAAGGAAGAAGGGTGTCTCATTCAGTTGAGAGTCTGACTCTTGATTTCGGCTCAGGTCACGATATAAGTGTCATAGGATCTTGCCCCACTTCAGGCTCCATGAGTATGGAGCCTGCTGAAGATTCTTTTTCTCTCTCCCTCTGTCCTTCTCCCCTGTTCATGTTCTCTCTCTCAAATTAAAAAAAAAAATTAACAATTAAAAATTCTGACACATGCTACAACATGGGTGAACCTTGAGGGCATTATGCTAAGTAAAATCGGCCAATCACGAAAGGACAAATATGGTATGATTCCATCCCACCTCCATTTGAGGTACCTGGAATGGTCAAATTCATAGAGACAGAAAGTCGAATTGTGGTTGCAAGGGACTGGGAAAATGGGGAGTTAGCATTTAATGGTAAAGTCGTAGTTTTGCAAGATGAAAAGAGTTCTGTGGATGGCTGGTAGTGATGGTAACACAACAGCGTGAATGAATGCACTTAATGTCACTGAGCTACATACTAAAAATGTTTAAGATGGTAAATTTTGTGTTAGGTATATTTTACTACAATTTTTAAAAAGGAAAAAGAAAATCAGCCCTTATGTTCAGCTCAGCCTTCCAAAATCTTGAACTTGCCGCCTTCTGGCTCTAGCTCTTGGCCCTTCCCACCTGCTTTCCACACACACCACCCTGCCTCCTGCTATTCCTCACTATGCCCGCCCACTTGGACTTGGCCTGGCAGTTTCCGTACACATTCATTGCCTGGTCCAGGAGAGAGGACTTAAGGACGGGAGATGCTGGGCTTCCCCCACTGCATGACTTTCTCATAAGCTTCCACCCCTAAGTATGGATCATCAAAACCCTTCACCAAGCAAACGTGGGAACCTTTCAGGCCTTCCACAAATCCTCATGGTTGGAAGTGATGGGTAAGTGGAGAGGGCCTGAAGCAAAGCTGTTAACATCTGACTTCCCCACACAGCGTGCTGGCATGACATAAGAACTCCAGCATTTGTTGAGGGCCTTTGTTTGGAATTTTAGGCACTACGTTTCTTCCAACTTCCAGCCTCCTGCCTTCTGACCAGAGTATTCATTTTCCTTTTTCTGACCTTGCATCTCCCTTCAGAGTTCATGCTTATCTTTTTTTAATAGAAGTTTTTATTTATTTTGAAACAGCGTGGGGGAGGGGCAGAAATATAGGGAGAGAGAGAATGCCGAGGAGGCTCTGTGCTGATGAGAAAAATCGATCTCACAAAATCAAGCCTCGGATGCTTAGCCAACTAAGCCATCCAGGCACCCCTCATTCTTTTTCATTTTTGAGAGAGAGAGAGAAAGTGCATTTGCACATGTGCTAGGGGGGGAGAGGGAGAGAGAGAATCCCAGGCAGGCTCCATGCTTAGTGTCAGATCCTATGACCCTGAAATCATGACCTGAGCCAAAAACAACAGTCTGACACTCAACCGACTGAGCCACCCAGGCACCCCTGTTTTGCCTTTTTTTTTAAGTTTATTTATTTTGAGAGAGAGAGAGACAGCCGCACACAGGAAGGGCAGAGAGAGAGAGAATCCCAAGCAGGCTCTGCGCTGTCAGCACAGAGCCTGATGTGGGGCTTGAATTCACAAACCGTGAGATCATGACCTGAGCTAAAATCAAGAGTCAGATGCTCAACCGACTGAGCCATTCAAGCACCCCAGTGTTCTAGAAAATTTCTATCTGTTCCCATTGGAGCAAATTGATCTCTACCTTAGCTGTTCATTAGAAACATCTGGGAGCTCTTAAAATTACTGATCCCGAGGTTCCACCACCAGATTCTGATTTCATGCATCTGCATTGATTGGTTGTTGTGGGTTTTTTGAAATATTTTACTTTTTTTTAATGTTTATTTTATTTTTGACAGAGAGGGAGACTGAGTGGGGGAGGGGCAGAGAAAGAGGGGAACAGAGGATCCAAAGTAGGCTCCTGCTGACAGCAGAGAGCCAGATGTGGGGCTTGAACTCACGAACTGAGAGATCATGACCTGAGCTGAAGTCGTACACTTAACCAACTAAGCCACCCAGGCACCCCAAAAGATTTCATTTTTAAGTAATCTCTGCACCCAATGTGGGGTTCCAACTCAAAACCCAGAGATCAAGAGTTACTCACTCTGCTGACTGAGCCAGCCAGGCGACCTGGATGGTTGTTTTTTATTCTCTCAGAGATTTTGTTATTTAGCCAGAGTTGAGAACCACTGGGTTAGAGTGTAACTGAAAGAAAAATATCCCAGAGAATTCCATGAATTTTCAACTGGCTTAGAGTTGTAAAAAAGCAAAGTAAAATTGTTAAATTTGAATAGATTTCTTAACATAAATATGTGAATATTAACTTGAAACTACAGATTGTATGTATAAGTAGTTTCTCCTTAAAAGTCTTCCTCTCTTGAGGCGCCTGGGTAGCTCAGTCGGTTGGGCATCTGACTCCGGCTCAGGTCATGATCTCACAGTTCGTAAGTTCAAGCCCCACATCTGGTTCTGTGCTGACAGCTCAAAGCCTTGGAGCCTGCTTCAGATTTTGTGTCTCCTCTGGCCCTCTCTTGCTCATGCTCTCTCTCTCTCAAAAGTAAATAAACATTAAAAAAAAAAGTCTTCCTTTTTTGGGGGGCCTGGGTGGCTCAAGTTGGTTAAGCATCTGATTCTTGATTTCAGCTCAGGTCATGATCTCCAGGTGTTGAGAGCCAAGCTAAGAGTCCGGCTCCACACTCAGCATGGAGCCTGCTTGGAATTCTCTCTCTGCCCCTTCCCTGCTCGAACATGCACGGGCTCTTTCTTTTTCTCTCTCTCTCTCTCTAGCTCTCAAAATAAATATTTAAAAAAAAAAAAAGTCTTCCTTTCTTATTCCTTAGTTTTCTCTACTTTCTCTTTCCTTAGACCTTAAAGGGGTCTCAACAGCTCTCTTAACCTGTGTTAAATGGCATCCAGCGTTTTCCACCAAACTCAGTGAGAGGGCCTCCCTCCAGTCCCAGTCCCCAAAGCCAGTGCAGGTTCCTACTGCTGCTGAGGCTCAGGTACAGGCTACTGGTGGAAGCAACCATCACTATCACTGGCGTTATTGGGTCGATGCCCCAGAGCTCACTGTGCTATAAGCCAGTCCACCTAAACATGTTTGAATCCCATTAGTGAACACACCGTAGCCTCAAGATTTCCTTTCCCAATCAGCCTTGTGGGCTTCGTATAAACCACAGAGGCTGCTTTTAGGCAAATAGGCTTGATCAATGGAAGGTAGCAAGGGCCACAGCAACCTCCTGGCTGACTACAGACAAGCCCACCAGGGGACCCACCCCAAAGTATCCACAGGCCCTACCTGCCAATGGGCTACTTACAACCAGGTACAGTTACCAAAAAAGGGGAAGATTCCATTTGTCCCTATACCTCCTCATCTTCCACCTCTAAAAACAGCCCCCGCCCAGGGCTCCTTGTAGATAGCCTCTCCTCTGTTGGCCTGCCCGCCACTCCTTGCGGTGTGTTCAATAAACTTCCATCTCCTTTGTTTCACCTCAGATGAATTCTTTCACCGCCTGCACCACCAGCTTCCATCCAATCACCGCCACACATTTGGCAGCCCCCATCCAAATGATACCTCGTAAACCACATCCCATTTAGATACCATGTAAACCACACCCACCCCCAAACTAGAACAACTTTAGTATCCCCCACACCAGTCTGCAACTTCCAAATTTTCTTTAGGCTTTTCCCGTGTTTATTGTTTTCCACGTGCCCTTTCAAAGAGCTCAGCCAAAATCTATCATAATCTAAATGGGTTTAAGAGTAAAAAGCTTCACCTGACAGATGGGTCGCTTCCTGAAGACATACTTTCCTTCTGTGGTCGCAGGTGAGTAGATGAGGGCCTCTCAGCAAGGCTTAGTAAACATTTATATATTCACTCATATTCTTCATTTCTATCCCAGAAACTAGTTTTGAAGAGGTTTGGATAGATTTTTTTAGTCACTGTTGAAAAAAAACTTTGTTTTAATGTTTGAAAGTGAAATTCAATTTAATTGATTTATCAATCTCAATTGAATTCCTGCTGTTACCATCACAGGAGAATGACTAGCAGCTTTCCCATTGTTACTGAAATACTCATCTTCTTTATAAATATTTTGACATTTTTTAAATGCCAAAAATATGCATGATGTGTACTGTATAGTCAAGAATTAGACAGGGATCTTGCTTTGGCATAAAGCTTGTTTTAGGTGGGGAAAGGAAGCAGCTGATAGTGTAGTAAGAAAGTAAAGTTAGATAAAAATCGTCTTTTTTTTATTGACATGATATATTTCAGGATAGGGTCCTCACAATTTAATTTCTCATTGAAAATTGTACCCTAAATATACGCAAGGCTGATTTGCATTTTTGGGTTGTAAGTTCTGGCTCCAAATTCAATATGTGTCATTGAGTAAGTCAGTCTTTTCCTGCCTCAGAATATTTAGCTGCAAAATTAGGAAGTTGTACCAAGAGTTTGATAAGGTCCCTTCCAGCTCTAAAAGTCAATGATTCTTTGAATTCTCAGCTAAATTATGCATTATCAAAGGGCAAAAACATCATCTTTTATTTTTTCCCAACTTTGGGCTTTGCCAACATATGGAAAACAACAGAAATAAAGGCAATTAAAATTAGATTAAAAAATGGATTTAAGAGGCGCCAGGGTGGCTCAGTGGGTTGGGCATCCAACTTCATCTCAGGTCATGATCTTATGGTTTCTGGGTTTGAGCCCTACATCAAGCCTGGAGCCTGCTTTGGATTCTGTGCCTCCCTCTCTCTCTGCCCCTCCCCTACTTATACTCTCTCTCTCTTTCAAAAATAAATAAACATGATTAAATGGATTTAAGGTGCCATCCTAACATCTTAATTATTATCATTTTATATTCCGTTCTGGTCCTTGAACATATGTATACATAATTTTACATAGTTGTAACCATAAAATAGGTAAAATTTTATATCTGGCTCACTTTACTTGATGTTACATAACATTTTTATTTTACCATTATGGCTCATAATTATAGTTTAAATGGCTGCATAATATCCCATTTCGTTAATGTACCATAGTTTACCTAAGTTATTTCTTGTATTTGGACATTTAGATTGCTTTCAATATTTGATAACCGAGAATGCTGCAGCAAACTTTCTATTAGCATGACTGTCATTTGAATAACTTTCTAAGAATAAATTTTTAGGTGTATCATAACTGAGTTAAAGGGAGCCTCTTTATGGTTGTTTGAAAGTGTTGACAAATGGCTTTCCTAAAAGCTTGCACTGATTTACATGGTTGCCACCATATCTGAGAGTGACAGCTTAACCACAGCCTCACCAAAAATGAGGTATGAAATTACACTTACTGTCTTAATGCACATTTCTCTGATTACTGGAAATCTTGAATATTTTTCCATTTGTGATCGCAGTTTATCTTCTGTGAATTGTCCCATTTTTCCTTCTGCCATCTATCTGGCTGTGTAACCATGGGTGAGTCGCTCAACCTCTCTGTGGCTCCATTTTCTCATCGGTACACAGGATAATAATAGTACCTGCCTATAGAGTTGTTGTAAGGATTAAATATTTTTTTTTAATTTTTTTTTAACGTTTATTTATTTTTGAGACAGAGAGAGACAGAGCATGAACGGGGGAGGGGCAGAGAGAGAGGGAGACACAGAATCGGAAGCAGGCTCCAGGCTCTGAGCCATCAACCCAGAGCCCGATGCGGGGCTCGAACTCACGGACTGCGAGATCGTGACCTGAGCTGAAGTCCGATGCTTAACCGACTGAGCCACTGAGGCGCCCCAGGATTAAATAGATTTCTAAATGTAAAGCATATAGAACAGGATCTGGCACATGGAAAATCTTCAAAAAATGTTGGTATTAGCGTTAGTAGCATCGGTATTAGTTATACAATAGGATAGTAGTGGTTTTCTTTACAGTTTACATGATTTCTTCTAGTTCTTGCATAAATACATACATATCTTTGATTAACTTTTATAAAAGAGCTCTTTATATAATATAGATGTGATCCCTTTGGTCTGCTGGGTTTGGTGAAGTATTTAATCCCAGATCATTGTTTCAATTTCCATATTAGTTTTGGGTGTGTTTGTACATAGGCACACATGAGCATATGAGTGTTTTCTCAGAAGTCCAGAAACACAGTGTCTATGCAAAAGGGGCAGCTCAAAACAAAAATGTTGGCTGTGGCCAGTTCTCAGGAGGGCACGCCCAGCTCTGCGGAAGAAATGGTTCAACCAAGTCATTTAGAAAAATAACAAATAAACAAAAGCAAAAGCAAACCGCACACATACACTCACCCACAAAACCCAAACCAAAAACAAGCCATGTACCTACACGCACATTACAAACAAACAAAACGGTGGCTGTTTTAAGCCAGAAAAATGAAAGGGAGGCAGATGTAAGCCATGGAGATTTCTCTTTAAGAGTAATTGATTCTTTGTGTGCAACTGTGCCCCGATTCCTGGCATGCTGAGGTCTTAGACCACTCAAAAGAAAAACAAAAAGGTGGCATCAATAAACTGCCTTTGGGGGGTGCCCGGCTGGTTCCGTCAGAAGAGCATGCGGCTCTTAATCTTAGGGTCATGAGTTGGAGCCCCACACCGGGTGTAGAGATTACTTAAAATGAAGGACATTTTAAATAAATAAATTGCCTTTGGGCGTAAAAGAACATCTTAGATTCTACAACATCATGGATGGAAGAGATCCTTAGGGAGGGAAGGAAGCAAAGCTCAGAATGGCAGAGTTAGTGATGCTCAAGACAAAAGTTAATCATCTATACAATGAGCAACTTGAAGGAAAAGGATAAAGAGCAATAAAAAAAAAAATGTATATGAGTAATGGGAGGACTGAAGAAGTCCGCTGCCCAGATGAGGATTGGAAACTGTTTAAACTGGATATTACAGTATGTGTTTTGGCTCTGAGAAAACAGAAGTTGAACTTTTGAGTGGTAATCAAGGACTTGGTCTCAAAGTATTTGCAAATAGTGCTGGTATGGAGAACAGATGCTGACATTATTGCCAATGGGAATCGCAATATGATAGTTGGAGTGAGAGACCGAAAGAAACCACAGGGAATTTTTGTGGAAAGCTCAGCACTGAAAATGATTTATGGTTGATTTAAGGAGACAAGGAAAATAAGGCTACAGTGTATACCATCTGACTGTGGCAGACAAAGGATGTAAACAGCTGTAGCTTTCCAACCTCCTGGAAATCAGAGCTCTGCTCATACAGAAAGGCGCCAGAATGTTTGTCTGAGTTAAGTGCATACTTCTTTTTTAGTATCTAAGAATAGTGCCTCATCCTCCTTTTCTCTCCCGTTACTGTTTGGGTATCCTTCAAAAAGCAACCTATTAAGCTGATATCACCAGCTTTTAAGCACTATGGAGTCACCTGAAGAGATCAGTAGGTACTTTACTTCCTAAAGAGCATCAGATGCTTCCTGAGGAGCATCATTTCCTACTATCCTAAAGAGGAACTTCACTTGAGGCCCTGGGTTTGAAAGGTGGGGGCTCTATTTTGTTAATGTTATATGTGTGAAATGCTTTTATGCTAGGAAACAGAAGTCAGGGGATTCAGGAGAGTCAGATGAATCTTCCAAAGATATCTAACAACGTAGGTGGAGAAGGTAACGTGAGGCATGAAAGATGTGACCATTCCTTTAATGTCATTTAAGTTCTACTCTCCGTTCAAAGGGCAGAGAACCACCAGTGTCTCTCAGACAAGAGATAAGAACTTCTTGAGCTGTCCTATAGGGAATCTGTGTTTTGAAATGGGAAGACGGACATAGACAGTAGAATTTTCATGTAAGAGAGACAGACTTTGAGAAGGTCAGTTTTGGTCCTTAAATCCTCAGAACCACTAGAGAAATGAGGTTCATCTAAGGACAATAGATGAAAAACAACAACAAATGAAGCATCTCCAAAGGATTGCAACAAATAAGTTCTAATATCAGTCCAGTGACAATACTTATTGAATAGCAGAGCAAACAGATGAGATGAAATTATAGCTCTGCTTTGTGCCCAGGAACCTGCACCAACTGAACCTGTCAGTGGCCAGATTTACATTACCATAGGAAAATGGATCCAGGTTTTCTCAACATGTCTGTTTATAGGCGTTCTCCTCACACATGTCTCACCAGCACCCTCTCCATTATGTCCTGGTTGAGTTCCCTTCAAAAACTCCTCATTCCAGAGCCTGTGCTGAGTCTGTGGAGATCTACCCAAATCCAGACCAGGATAGCAAGGGAGACCCAAGTGTACCCTAGGTGGTCAGGATACCCATCTTTGGTGTAGAGGCAAAGAAGAGTTGACATAGCTAGAGAAGATGGAAAGGCAAGGATTCTTCCTCTGCTTGTATTGCCCTCTTCACTCTCATTTTCTTGGTGGAATCCTAATCAGCATGCAAGAGCCACTCGTATTACAATTGTCTCCTCTCTCAGCACCACTGGTGTTTAGAAAGAGCTCTACTTCCATAGGATCTTGTTCATAGCACTAATTAAGCATTTACTACATTGTTTGGGGGTGATTTGCTTGTCCATCATTCTTACTGGACCATCAACTCTGTGATATAGGGACAGTATCCTTCATCTCTATATATCCAGCCCTAACACGGTATCTAGAACTGCGGCTATTGAGCATTTGAAATGTGACTAGTTCAAATTGAGACAAGCTTTGAGTGTAAAATACAGAGTTTGACATAGGAATAAGAGAATGTAAAATATGTCATTGATAAAGTTTTATATTGATCACATTAATTAATTTTACATTAAAATGATAAATACTTTGGAGACACTGAGTTAAACCTTTTAAAATTCATTTTTTCTGCTTTTTTTTTACTTACTAGAAAGTTTAAAATTATATATGTGACGCCCTTTATGTTTTTTATTGGAAAGGACTGGTTTCGAACATCGTAGAGGCTTGTCCAAGTCGGTGTCTTAGCAGCAAAAAGAAAATCTACTCGGTTTAGACTTTGAAGAAATTTTAACAAAGGGAGGATTTATAGAAGTATGGGCAGGAAATCCACAAAAGATGCTGAAGCATCAAGAGACTAGCAACAGAGGGGAGCAGTTAACACTCAGCCTAAACAAGGGAAGGAGATGATGTCACCAGAGCTGGTGAGCACTACAGGCACGTTAGAGGATCAGCTAGGAAGAGCTCTACTTATAGAGGGAGCCAGTCACCGCCAGAACTGTGGAGCCAAGCAGGGAGACCACCTGCCTTTCATCTTCTTCTGCGCTCCACTGGCCGTAGAGAATCAAAAGCCAGAGGGCAAAGGATCCTGAATGATGCCGTCCTTAGAGGTCACCTCTCACCTTCCAGGGCACTAAGCAGTGTGGAGCAGAGTAGAGAATTGATCAGAGCAAGAAGGGGGCAGGAGATGAAGAATAACCAGCATAGGGCTCAGTAAATGTTGAATGACTGAATGAAACAAAACCAGCCAGTGGGGAGAGAATGGCGGACAGTGATAATATTTTCCCACCTGGGATCTTTTTGCAGCGGTGCTTTTCATACGATTCTGTGGCACTGAGAGTTTAGTGAAATTATTTCAGGACTTCACAGACATTTCTTCGTGTGATTTTACATATCTATATATCTATATCTATATCTTGTTTGAATATCTCAAATGTATCATTAATTAGGAAGATTTAGGTCTGCATTAGTCTTCTATGAAAATTCAGGTCTACACATGTCCCCTTACATAAAATTGTACACATTAGTATGCCAGTGTAGCACATGTGCAGAGCTCAGTGAAATGCCAAGTTTCAGGCAGATGTATCTGCCCATGTTCTCATGTCTAGTCATGTTATATCATTTTATATCATGTTTCTGTAAATATGATATATTTATCAAAGAATTACACAATTGCAGGGCCACCTGGGTAGCTCAGTCGGTTAAGTGGCCGACTTCAGCTCAGGTCATGATCTCATGGCTTCTGAGTTCCAGCCCCTGGTCGGGCTCTGTGTTGACAGCTTGGAGCCTGGAGCCTGCTTCAGATTCTGTGTCTCCCTCTCTCTGCCCCTCCCTCTCTCTCTCTCTCTCTCTTAAAATAAACAAACATATATACATTAAAAAAAAGAATTACACAATTACAAATATTGTTAGGAATTCCATTTGAAATGCACTTCTGGCCATTTGCGCCTCCCATTCCCTATTCCTGGAAAGTTATTCCTTCAGTTCTCAGCAACGTTGAGATTAGGATATTTTTGGTCCTTTTCATCCTTTTTTCCTTTAGCTCTCTCAAATGTTTCCTCCTCAGGAAAGGCTTCCTTAGTCACCTAATATTTTAATTAGTTCCCCCTCCCCTCCATTCTCTATTTCAGCCCTGTTTTATTGTTCACATAGTACTTTTCACAATTTGTAACTGTTTTGTTTCATTTCCTCCTCATTTGGTTTTTGTGTGCCTCCTTAGCAAAAATTTAAATCTCATCACTGCTAGGACGGGGTTCCTCCTTAGCATGAGTGGGCTCTACTGTAGAGACATGTACCTATATTAATCCGTCTGCTCATAGAATCCTTGTGAGAGTCCTTCTGAACCCCCTTTTAGAGATGAAGACACTGAGAGAGAGAGATGAATAATCTGATGAAGGTCACGTAGCCATTACACGGGAGAACCAGGAGTCAAGACCAGAAATCTGGCTCCAGTTCTACTCAGTGGGAACCCAGAGGTACAGCAGCACAGTTGATATTACAAGCTTCAGATTTCAGGGCCCAAACTGATGACAATAATACTGGCTGGGGCGCCTGGGTGGCTCTGTCGGTTAAGCATCCAACTCTGGCTTTCAGCTCGGGTCATGATCTCATGGTTTCATGAGTTCAAGCCCTGCGTCCAGCTCTGTGCAGACATGGAGAAGCCTGCTTGGGATTCTCTCTCTCTCTGTCTCTCTCTCTCTCTCTCTCTCTCTGCCCTCCCCCACTTGTGCTGTCTCTGTCTCTCTCAAAATAAATAAGTAAAATAATACTGGCTAACATTTATTGAAAGCTTACTATGGCGCTTTCAATGGTGTTTCAATGGTGTTACTATAGTGTTTTATAGGAATTCTTATTATTATTACAATAACCTTATAAGATAGGTACTACTATTATCCCCATTCTATAAAGAAGGAAATCGAAACCTAAGGAGATTAAGTACCTTTCCAACGCTCATGCAGCCAAAAAATGGCAGAATAGGAATTTGAACCTAAGCTTGGAATCCTGCCTGGAATCCTGCTCAGAATCCTGATTCTGCCACATGCCCCACCTCACTGTGTCTGGTACCATGTATAAATTGGACATATATTTCTCAGCTGTACTTTGGAAGAATATGTACTTGCTGAGCTCATATGTGTTCTCCGGATGGAGAGCTGGAGGGCAGGTTTATATAGACGAGTTCATTCTGAGTAGAGATCACCAGGAAACTTTGTGTTTAATCTGTGTTTTCATGTCCTCTCCAAATTGTGTTCATCTTGGGCTCCCCAAACTGATGTTTAACATTATCATTTCCCTATGGAAAATCTGGGAGACTCACAAATGTGTGGAAATTAAACAACCTTGTGCCTTAATAACCAATAGGTCACGGAAGAAATGAGAAATAAGATGATGAAAATGAGGATACAGTATCCCGAAACTTAGGAGATACAATTAGAGCCTCCTATGAACACATGTGCATGTTTATTTCTATCTTCTTCATTTGATTCACATTATTATTATTGTTATTATTTTATTTATTTATTTTAGAGAGATTAAGAACATGAACAGGGGAGAGGGGCAGAGTGAGAGAGAGAGAGAGAGAGAGAGAGAGAGAGAGAGAGAGAGACTTAAGCAGGCTCCACACTCAGCACAGAGCCTGACTCAGGGCTCAATCCCACGACTGATCATGATCTGAGCTGAATCAAGAGTTGGATGCTTGGGGAGCACCTGGGTGGCTCAGTCAGTTAGGTGTCCAACTCTTGATTTTGGCTCAGGTCACGATCTTACAGTTTGTGAGATCCAGCCTTTTGTCAGGCTCTTCACTGCCAGCACAGAGCCTACTTAGGATTCTCTCTCTCTGTGTCCCTCCCCTACTTGTTCTCTCTCTCTCAAAATAAATAAACATTAAAAAAAAAAAAAGAGTTGGACAGTCAACCAACTGAGCCACCCAGGTGCCCCTTGATTCACTTTCTTATCTATTTAACCAACACTTACTGAAGGTCAATTCTGGGCCAGGTGCGGTGCTTAGGTTTGGGGATACGAGGATCAGAACACCGTCACAGCTCCATAGGGATTAGCTAGGCAGATAGAGTACATAAACTGATGACACCAATTAGTTAAAGCTTGCTTACACTGGGATTCTAAATTTTTTTTTTTCTAACGTTTTATTTATGTTTGAGACAGGGAGAGACAGAACATGAACAGGGGAGGGTCAGAGAGAGGGAGACAGAGAATGTGAAACAGGCTCCAGGCTCTGAGCTGTCAGTACAGAGCCTGACGCGGGGCTCGAACTCACGGACCGAGAGATCATGACCTGAGCCGAAGTCGGACGCTTAACCGACTGAGCCACCCAGGCGCCCCCCTTACACCGGGATTCTAATCAGCAAGACTGGAAAAAGGGTGCTATTCTTTTGGTCTGTTACTATCTGATTTTGTCTTTTATTTTACTCTCCTCCAGCTTTCCTTCTCTCTTGAGGACTACCTTTTCTAGCTGTCTTGTGTCCACTTTTTTCCCCTGTGTGTTATTATTTATAAATAATTACAGCTAATTCAAGATTATCTCTTGTGGATTTTGTGCAATTAATGTTTGAACCAAATAGTGGAATCTGGATTTAAACTTCCCCTCCAGATTCCCACCTCCTGCCCCTAGCTAATGAATACTCAGGGATTAGTTGTAACATTAGCCTGAGGAAAGTTGAATTAGACAATCATTAGTTCTTCACTATTCCCTATTCCCCGCTATGCGCCACAAAATTTAGGATCTCTTCCAAAGCCACATAGGAACTATATATATATATATATATAATCTTTTTTTGGTATTTTCTTAGTTCTCTGCTCCACTTCCACTGACACACATATTTACAAATAGATGTCTTCTGACTTCTTTTCTGCTATCTCTAGAGTTATGGAATGTTGTTTTGAAATTCTTCTTTGGTTTGGCCCAATTTATATCCCCAATTCCTTGCATACTGCCTGGTACATAATAGATGTCTGATAAGTACATGTGTAAGTATATGTGAAAATAAATCCAAAGTGAAAAAAGAGAAAAAAAATCAGTATATCATTTTTGCATGAAGAGTGTTGCTATATTTAAATTGAGGGGGTTACGTATAGGTTTTATTCCTAAATTACCTGGTCCTCAAGAATAGGGACGAGTCTTGGGGCACCTGGGTGGTTCAGTGGGTTAAGCGCCCAACTTCGGCTCAGGTCATGATCTCCCGGTTTGTGAGTTTGAGCCCTGCATCGGGCTCTGTGCTGAGAGAGCAGAGCCTGCTTCAGATCCTCTGTCTCCCCGTCTCTCTGTCCCTCCCTTGCTCATGTGCTCTCTCTCCTTCTCAAAAATAAATAAACATTAAGACAAAAAAAAAAAAAAGAATAGGGACTGGTTTTTGTTCTTCTTTGTATCATCTGCTACCTCGTGCCTAACACAATATCTGGTACAGAACAGATCTTAATTTACATTGTTGAATAAAGAATGAATAAATATCATTAAATAAATATCAGTAAATATCTGTGGATGATATAGATGAGGATTTATATTAATAATATTACCTGGAATATTCCCTGGAACAAGGTATAAGTAACCTAGGTAAATAAACTATAAATATCATTAGAAGAATGTCTATGGAGATGAGACTACATTGGTGTAACTCCTG
Organism: Neofelis nebulosa; assembly: GCF_028018385.1. NCBI lineage: Eukaryota > Metazoa > Chordata > Mammalia > Carnivora > Felidae > Neofelis > Neofelis nebulosa. The sequence goes on from NC_080783.1 coordinate 61,956,059, forward strand.
CTCTGGGAACCCATCCCTTAGAATGGGTGTGCCTACTTCTGTTTCTTTTCCTCCCAAAGAAACTGGAGCTGAACTTCGGAGATGGCTTTGCACATGAAATGGGAGTATAAGAGTGTGAACATGTGGCTGTGGGGTTTTTGTTAATGTAGTCATTTCCTTCCAAACACTTGAAAAATATTTTTCTTTTATATTTTCCATCCTATTGCCATTGCCTCTGTGCTTTCTCCTCATTTTACATTTAAATTCTGTAAACTGTCCAGTTAATGTGGACATGCATAATAAGTGGGCCCAGATCTTATTCTAAATGGAAGCCAGAACCAGCGTCCAGACACTAGGAAAGCATAATTACCCCAAGAACAGAGTTAGGTTTTCTGGAAGGGCTTTTATCAGAGTGTGTGGAGCCCCAGATGAATGTTTCAGCATTAGACATGGAAAAAGATTTATGAAATACATATCTCCTCTTTCCTGGGGAGGAAAAAAACCTCTTTTGCAAAAAGACTTAGGGTGTGAGTCCATCCTGACCCTTAAGGGAAAGAAAGAAAATTATATCAAATCTATGCATGCTAAAATAATATTCACTCAAAATAGGGAATGATTGATTTTTTCCATATGTTCTTATCCTATTTCAATTTAAATTAATTTTGCAGGAGTCATTAACCATCTCTGCAAAATATGCTGGGTTTGCTTCTGATGCTGGCTTTGGCACACCTGCAGCCAGTGCGTGTCTTTATGGTTAATGTGTAGGAACCAAAATTAATTTCAGTGAAACAGCCAAATGGTCCTCCGGAGTCCTTGCTCATATGTCTGGTTAGTATTCACCGGGGGCAGAAAACAGCCTGACAAGGGTGATAGAAATGTTTCAAAGGATCTTTTCTAAGTTCTCTCACTATCTTTTTTTTTTATTTGCAGGTGCAAAAATTCCATTTGTAATTCTTTAATTCCAAGGGCAATGGGTGTCTTGGGGTCTCAGAATTCAGGACAAGTGGCCAGCTGGGACACGATATTATGTTTGCAAGTCATGGCAGGTGCAGAAGGAGGGCAAGCAGTTAAGAGTTTGGCCCACTCGCCTCTTTTTCTCTTTTTGTGCTTCCTTTTACTCTTTTAGGCGGGTGTACAATTACACGAGCTGAATTCGTTATCTCCCAAAGCTGTGCTGTTGTACAACCAGGAAAAGGACTTGATTACTCAACCCATGTTTCCAGGAGCCTTATTTGGGTTCTTTTGTGCAGCAGAAGCAAAAGTGCTGAGTGCACCCTCTATTTGTTTTGCGATTTGCCTGCTGGGCACATTACTTGCTATCACTCTGGTTTCAATAGATGGTCTTTCCACTGAGGTTTTAGCATGTCTATATTTAGAAAACAATAAAAGATGTATAAGATGGAAAAATTAGAGGAGAGCAAAAGTGCACGGAGGAGGAGCGAGAAGGGCAAGAGCTAGTCACAGATCCTTTTCAATGATAAGAGATGCCCCTGGCACCCAGGCTTGATTTCTTTCTTGCATTGCCAAGTATTTCACTGTACAATGCGGAGTTATTAAGTGTGGAGATGAGGAATGGAACAATAGCCAAAGAAAACATGGATCCAGTACTCCATGGCGTCCTCAGAGTTAGCTTTGCCAGGGCATATGACAGAAACGGTGTGAGAATACAGGGGCCGATGCGTCGGCTACAAATGGTATGTCTGTGTGCTATGATAACCACATATATAATCTCCCCTTTCGTGCCTTTGTCAGCACATGAGCTTCTGAGGAGGTCAATGACTTCCTTCCCCACCAGGAGTAGTTTGTGTGGTTCTTCTGCAAACTGTGGCGAGAAACTTCAGTTTGGGGATTCCAGAGATGAATGTGACCAGAATATGCTCTGGTTTGTCTCCATGGATTCTGATGCTTTGATAAGATTAATGGGCAAAATACTTGGAGATTAAAACAAGAAGGAGAAGAAGAAGAAAAGAGGAAAGATAAACAAAGCAAAGAAGAAATGACATTGAGATGAGCTATTGCCTTGACTGTATCTATAAAAACCTCATTGTTCATTATATCAGATAATAATAGGTTTATTTGGTTGTCTGTGGGCTTGATATATGTTTGCCTATTTTTACATGGCCTCTTTAATGCTATATGGAATATTGTACACATTTACTTATTTATGTATATATTTACTTACTGACTTTATACTATACCCAGCATTGGGTCATACCCAGTTGGGCACTTAACAAATAGATATAGGGGTTGCCATAGCCTCTAACTTACATTAACAGTAGGATATGCATAGACATTTTCTTTGGTGTTGAAAATAAAATGAAAGAAAGAGAAGACAGTCAGTAAAGCACCCAGCTCTTGATTTTCGCTCAGGTCATGATCTCATGGTTTGTGAGTTTAAGCCCCGCATCAGGCTCTGCGCTGACAGCATGGAGCCTACTTGGGACTCTCTCTCTCTCTCTCTCTCTCTCTCTCTCTCTCTCTCTCTCCCTCCCTCCCTCTCTCTGACCCTCCCCTGCTATCGTGCTTGCACTCTCTCTCTCAAAAGAAATAAATAGTTTGAAAAAGAGTAGAAAAAAGTTATTTGGCCAAAACATATATATAAGAGGTGTGTATAACCTTAAGATGTTTAATTAAATACACATCTCTTCCTTGTCAAGTTCAAGGCCCACGACTATTTAAAATGATACGATTGGGGCACCTGGCTGGCTCAGTCAGTAGAGCATGGGACTCTTGATCTTAGGGTTGTGAGTTCAAGCCCCACTCTGGGTGTAGAGATTACTTAAAATCTTGAGAAAAAATAATGTTATGATTAAGAGGAAAAAACAATTGCGTGATGAAGTAGCTACTGTCGGGTTGCAGCTGCCTGGTTGGACATCACCACAAGACTTAGCCCTATCTGAAAACATCAGATTCTGGTATAATCAAAAGTAACCCTAAAATCGCCACCCATCTACTGGGGAACATCACTTTCTTCCAACATTAGCATGCCTGTTGGTGTTTTAGGCAGAAAGTCTTGGATGTACCTCTAGGCCAGGCTCCCTGGATTTTCCTGGGGAAAGGAAGTGGACCACAACCTGTCCCTGCCTTATGGCCTCTCTGTGGAATGGCCAACAGGAAATACTACTAGGAAACTGGACCCTTGAGTCCTAGTGCTGGCCCAGCCACCCTTGTGAGCTGGAAGCAAATTAACTTCATCTCCCATAACCTCAGTTCCTCATGGGTGTGAAAAGATGTACTACTTTCTCTGGATGATTCAAAAGACCATTTTCCGGGGTAGCAGGCAATGTTATGGAAAGAGCGAAAGCTTTGGAGTCATCCAACCTCAACAGTTCCTCAACAGATATTTATTTAGCATCTACTCTATGCCACGTACTGTTCTAGGCAGTAGAGAGGCACTTGGTGTGGAGGGGATCACTATTAGTCTGTGTCACTAGCAAATCATTTAGCTCATCTCAGCTTATTTTTTCCAGCTATAAAGCGGGAATTATCATAATTCAAGATCTGTTAGGATTTGACACAATGGTATGTAAATCACTTATTATACAGTAGGGGTTCAATTAACGCTATGTAAATAATATTATATAACATGTGGGAAAATGCTTTTATGCTTGCATAATGCTATCCAGATAGGTGAATTAGTTTTTCATCTCTTCTCTGTACTGTATGGCTTTAAAGCCACAGACCATCACAAAATTGTACCACAGAGCTCATAACTTCCCTTTATTTCTTTAAAAGGGACTTCATTTATTAAAGAAATGCTTTTTGAGTACCTACTATGTATTAAATACTAGGCTGGCGCTAGGGATATAGAAATAAATGAGACTCTCCAGGCCTTACTTAGGATCATAACAATAAATAGTTGGATTTCAGCAGGGTTCTTGCTTTGGAGGGCTTATTCTTCTAGAGTTTATGTTGGCTCTTTACTGTTTAGAAAAAAGAAAACAGCCCTTGGCAAGTGAGTTAAGCTAAAGTTTTACTAGAGAGACTGAAAGCTCTTTCTATAAGACCCCTGGCAATTTCACTCTATTCAAGATGAAACAGACAATAGAGGACATGTTTCCTGTAGCTGCCCCAGCGGTAAATGGTCCATCTATCAATATCCTTTACAACAAGAGAAAATCGATCAAATTATTTACTGTAGCCAGCCATGTGGCCAGTGTTGTTACAGATATTTCAGAGGATATAAATAAAAGAGGATATTGAGGGGATATGGATCAGTGTAAGATGTGACACCATCCCTGGAGGCAAGAGGTGGAATCATTTGTTAATTTACTCATTCACTCATTCAAGAAAAATCTGTTTAGTAACCATGGCCTTGAAGGAATTGCACTGAGTCCTGGGTCTACAAATGAGAGAACCAACAAAGCAGGAGAATATTTACTGAACATCTATTACGTACCAGACACGATCTATCACTTTACCTACATCATCTCGATTTATTCTCCCATCAACCCTAAAAATTAAGTTGTAATCTTTGACCTCAAAGAGTTAGCTGGGGTATGACAGGACAGAAAACAACCATACACAGTGTGAGAAGCAATGTCAGGAAGGAACAGGCCCAGGGCTGGTAAGCTCAGTACAGGGGGGAATAGTTTAGGTGTCCTGAGAGAGTGGGTGCAGAGGTGACGGCATTCTAGTTTTAAAGCAGAAATCAAACACGTCAAAGAGATACTACTGAGCAGGCAGGGATACAGACAACAGACAGATAGGGGTTGATAACATGGACTATAAGTGCTGCAGAAGCTAGGGAAACTCCAGGCTCTCAGAGCACCGAGTTACCCCTCCCTTCCTATGGGTTCACCTAGAGTTGTTGCCTCAACTGAGAAAATTGATTTCCCTGAGAGAATGATGCTGGGACACAGATTTCTAGCCCAATTCATGGTGCACATGGGGCCTTTTTTATAATTCATGCTCCGTTTTATGAAGGAAGTAGGTCTCTTCTGCTCTGTGCTCTGTTTTAGAGTCAGAAACTGATCTTTGCGCCGATGCCACGCTGGATCTTGATTTATTTTATGTTGATGACACTTAGAAATAAGAAATGGGAAGCAAACTGATCTTCTCTATGTCCCACTCTTTGGTTTTGATGGATAAAATGGCCTTCTTTAAGCTTTTCTTCTTTTAGTTGGAAGGTATTATAAGACACAAGTTAAATGCTGAAGTGTGGAGCCAGGTAGACCTAAGTTCAAATCCTATTATCTGCCCCTTATTAGCTGGGTGATGTTGGACATGGAATCTCTTCAAATTTGGATCACAAGATCGAATCAAACTCTGAGAAGTGGAGATACAGTTCTAAATTTGGAGCCCACCAAAGAAAAATTCAAAGAGGGCTCCTTTATCCTTCTATGAATAAATAGGTGCAACTCAGTGACCACAACTGCAGCATTAAAGCCATCGAGAAAGAGAAAAAGCAGCCAGAGGCTGGTCTCTAACTAGTTTGCTCTAAATACCTGATCCTCAAGAAAATTGTTAGGGTTTTTTGCAATAAGTAGTGTCTTCAGGTCCTGCTGAGTCTTGGAGGGCTGTGATTATATTCAGAAAATAGTCTTTATTGAAACAACTGAACGGGTAAATAGGTAGGAGGCTAGAACTTTTAACCTGCAATAATAATAATAATAATAATAATAATAACAGATTAATCTGAGGGTGCTTACTATACACCGGGCATTGTGTTAAGCACTTTATTATGAGTTAACTAATTTAGTCTTACAATTACCCTATAATGTAGGTGCTATCTTTCATATCTATTTTAAGGTAAGGAAATTGAGGCACAGAAAGGGACAGTGGCTTGCCTGCCTGGCAGAACCAGGACTTACATTCATAGATGGGCTTCAAGGCCCATGTAATGAACCACTCTCCAACCCTATAAGCCAACTTCTTTAAAAATAATTATAATAATAACATTGTATGTGTTCTAATTATAAAAGTAAGTCATGGTAGAAAATTTTGAGAACAGAGGAGTAAAGAAGGCAAAATTATTCATATTTTTATCACCCAGGGATAAGGTTTATTAATATTTGGGTCTATTTCCTTTAAGAAATTAAATTACATATATAATACTCATTTCAAATAGCATAATGCTGCATATAAATTTTTAAATTTAATGTTAAAATTTGAGCATCTTCCCATGTTACTAAATGTTCTTAGGAACATAGATGCCTGCAAATATTCCAATTATCTGGAGGTATCATGATTTACTTTTAAAATCTCATACCACTGGACCATTAGGTTGTTTCCAATGTTCCTGGGACTTCTCTGAGACTTCTCTGTTGGTTTGTTAAGGATTCCTTAGCCTCACATTTTCAAGAGCTGCCTGGGCTATTGGATGAGCAGCTTATCTTCCAATGAAGGGAATGTGCTCACATACTTCTCCCAGGTAAGAACGCCCTTGAACCATTGAAAACAGGTGAGAATTGAGAGCATCCAAATTCTCAATAAGAGTCCAGAATTTCATTCAATTAAAAAAACACTCTGTGTAATTTCTTCCTAGTTTTGTAAATAAAACATATATCTTATGAAGAAAGTAGAATGTACACATGAGTAAACAAGGAAGAAAAGATCTAAAATCTCACCACTCGGTTTGATGAATATTTCTCTTTCTGCACTATACACTATCTTGCAACCTGCTTATTTTATTAAGTAGCATGTTACATTTTTCATAATGTATACATATATGAAGTCATCACGATGTACACTTTAAATATCTTACAATTTGATTTGTGAATAATACCTCAATAAAGCTGGAAAAAACAAACAGCTACCAAATAGTAACTGCTTTCTTCTCAAACCTCATCCAACCCAGAGGGCTGATCCATACAGAAAATCACTTTTTAACTCATTTATTTTTATATAAATTTGAAGCATTTTTTTTCTCCTTCTTCATTTTGCCAAACCTACCATGAAGGAGTACTTTTAGAGTGCTCTACGTTTAGAGTAGGGCCCCTACCATCAAGGAGTCTGCCTTCTGCTTGCGGAAGTAAGACCCACATTCTTGGAAAAAAGACAAAAAGATAAGGCTATAAAAAAGTGATCCAAAGTGGTGCTTCCAATAAGGACATATGTGGGAATAAGGGAAATACAGATCATTTTACAAATCCAGACCCTCTCTCTATCTTTTTGAGAAAGAGAGGGCACAAGTGAGCAAGGGGCAAAGAGAGAAAGAATCCCAGGAGGGGCAGAGGGAGAGAGAGAGAGAGAGAAAAGTGGGGCTCACCCCAAATGAGACTTGAGCTTACCCCAAATGGGACTCATGCTCACCCCTAGTGGGGCTCCTGCTCACCCCAAGCAGGGCTCGAGCTTATCCAATATGGGTCTCAAACTCACAAACCGTGACATCATGACCTGAGCCAAAGTCAGATGCTTAACAACTGAGCCACCCAGGCACCCTTCCTCTATCCTATCTTTAACCCAGAATATTGTGTCCAATTTTCCCCTCCATCTCTCCATTGCCTCAAGTTGCTTGAAAAAGAGTGCAGTTAGCTGTGCCATGTACAATCCCCCGATCAAATGTCTGCCTCTAGTTTTTTAAAGAGATACTTCTACCTCCCTTTCTTAATTTATTCAAGGAAGAAAGAAAGAAAGAAAGAAAGAAAGAAAGAAAGAAAGAAAGAAAGAAAGAAAGAAAGAAAGAAAGAACGTTTGTACTAGAAACTAAGCCTACGTTTAGTTTTTAAATGACTGAGTTGAAATCAATGAAGAAAGGACTCTGAGCTGCCCCAGTTTTCCCACACAGACTTTATTAAAAGGGAGGACACTTTATTTTTTATTTATTAAAAGAGACTTTATTCCCAGAGGAACTGTGAGCCTAGGGATCACTAAGGGTATGAAGTGGTAAAAAGATCAGATGAAATGTAATCATCTTACTTTGTGATAAAACTCATGCTGAAAGAGCTTAGAAATGGCTTTTTTGGTAAGCTGACGGAATAAGTGAGCAGATTTATTTAAAATTCCTATATCTCTTGCTATTTCATAGCTTCAGGTCATTCCCATAGCATCACTCTGAACTCACTTTTATTGTAATTATTTACCATAACCTGTTATGTTTACTTTAAATAATCAATTGTATTTTAAAGAGATGTTTAAAAAGAACAGCCAGAAACAGTCTTTTATATCCTCCCATAGAGTTACCATTACTGGTGGTCTTGTTTCCTTTGTGCAATCCTGATTTTCAACCGGTATAATTTTCCTTCTTCCTGAATGTCCTTTAGCATTTCTTGTAGTACAGATCCACTGGTGCAAATCTTTTCAGCTTTTGTATACCTGAAGAAATCTTTATTTGTCCTTTAGCTTTGAAAGATGTTTTCACTGGGTATAAAATTCTAGGATGACAGGGTTTTTTTGTTTGCTTTTTGGTCGTTTTTTGTTTTCTTTCAGTACTTTTTTAAATAAATTTATTTATTTTGAGAGAGAAAGAGAGGGTGCATGTGCATGCAAGGGAAGGAAGGGCAGAGAGAGAGGGAGAGAGAGAGAATCCCAAGCAGGCTCCATGCTGTCAGCACAGAGCCTGACTCAGGGCTCGATTTCACAAACTGTGAGATCATGACCTGAGCCAAAATCAAAAGTCCTATGCTTAATGGACTGAGCCACCCAGGAGCCCCTCTGTCAGTACTTTAAACATGTTGCTTCATTGTCTTCTTGTTTGCATTTTTTCAGACAAGAACTTTACTGGTTTACTGTCATTCTTATCTTTGTTTTTCTGGCAGTTTCTAAGATTTTTCTCTTTTTGCTGGTTTTGAACAGGTTGATTCGGATGTGTACTTTGGTGTACTTCTCTCTTGTTTCTTACACTTGGGTTTGTTGAGCTTCTTAGATCTATGGGTTTAGGATTTTCATTAAATTTGGAAATTTTTCAGCCATTATTTCTTCAAAATGTCTTGTACTCCCATCTCTTTTTCTCTGTCTCTTTTTTTTAAGTTTATTTATTTATTTTGAGAGAGAGAGAGAGAGAGAGAGAGAGAAGAGAGCACAAGTCGGGGAGGGGCAGATAAAGAGGAAGAAAGAGAATCTCAAGCAGGATCCGTGCTGTCAGCACAGAGCCCAATGTGGGGCTGGATCTCATGAACCGTGAAATCATGACCTGAGTCAAAATCAATAGTCAGACACTTAACCAACTGAGCCACCCAGGCACCCCACCCATCTCTTTCTTCTGTTATGGCCTGAATTGTCCCTTCAAAATTCATATGAAGCTCTAACTCCGATGTGACTGTATTTGGAAATAGGGCATTTAGGAAGATAGTTAAGGTTAAGTGATGTCGTAAGGGTGAGGCCATAGCATGTGTCCTTGTAGGAAGAGGAAGAGACACCAGAGATCAATCTCTCTCCACATGCATGCACAGAGGAAAGTCCAAGTGAGGACACAGTAAGAAGGCAACTGTCTACAAGCCAAAAAGAGATCTCACTAGAAACCAACCCTGAAGGCACCATGATCTTAGACTTCCTGCCTCCAGAGCTGTGAGAAAATAAGTTTCTGTGGTTTAAGCCCCCAATCTATGGTATTTTGTTATAACTATAGAAGACTGATATAACAGTATAAAAAGTTCTCATATTAACCATGGCACTCACTCCCACCTGACATCCAGTTTCCCCTATTATAAACATCTTACATTAGTATGGTATTTTTGTTATAATTAATGAACCAATATTGATACAATATTGATATATTATTATCAGCTAAAGTTTATTCAGATTCCTTTAACCTTCCCATAACATACTTTTTTTTCAGGATCCTCCTAGTATATCAAATTAAATTTATTTGTCATGTCTCCTTAGGCTCCTCTTGGCTGACAGTTTTTTAGAATTTCCTTGTTTTTGATGACCTTTGAGGTTTTCAGAGACACTGGTTAGGTTATAACAGGATGCTCCTTTATTAGATTTCCTGATTTTTTAAATGATTAGATTAGGGTTTTGAGTTTGGCCATACAAATACCAATACACTTATGAGCATTCTTCTCGATGACCAGTGTAGCACAAGATTTGTCCACTCAGGGTCCACTCAGGGTGCTGGGAACATAAATTATTCCAGGCCGTGTGTGAAGTCTGATGATTGTCTGTGTGCTCCTTTCCAGTGGGTCTTTTCCCTTATTTGGGTACATTCTTCATTCACATGTCCAGTTAGTTCTTGCCTGAAGACTAAAAAGGAACCACAGTTTTCTGAAGCCCTTGCTCTCTCTCTCTGTGCAGCTCTCTCTTCTCTGGCCCTACCCTGTGAATTCTGTATACCTTGGTTCCTCCAAATCCACAACCCTGGCTACTCAACTCAGGGAGATTTCTGGGCTCTGTTTGGGATTTTCCTCCCTGTGCTATAGCCTGGAAACTCTGTAGGCATTAAACTAGCTATCGTAGGGCCACCTCATCTATTTCTTTTCTCTGAGGGATTATTGTCCTAGGTTTTGAGTGTCCAGTATCTAAAAACCATTGCTTCATATTTTGTCTTGTTTCTTAATTTTATTTTAGAGAGAAAAAGAGGAGGGGTGGGCAGGGGAAGGGGCAGAGGGAGGAGGGAGAGAGAGAAAGAATTCCAAGCAGACTCCATGCTCAGCATGGAACCTGAGATAGGACTGGATCCCATGACCCCGGGATCATGACCTGAGCCAAAACCAAGAGTTGGATGCTCAACTGACTGAGCCACACAGGTGCCCCTTAATTTTTCTTTTTAATGGAATGCTTCGTGAATTTGGGTGTCATCCCTGCAAAAGTGGCCATGCTAATCTTCTCTGTATCATTCCAATTTTTGTGTATGTGCTGCTGAAGCAAACACTTGCTTCTCAATTTTAAGTGGAGAGTAAATCCAGTTTCTCAGTATTATGGCCACATACTGAAGTCAAAATTACATTTTTGTTTTATCATAGTAAAATAGGCATATCACAAAACTTACATTTAACTGTTTCAATTGTACAGTTCAGTGGCATTAAGTAAATCTACATTGTTGTGCCACCATCACCATCATCCTCCTCCACAACTTTTCCATCATCCCAAACTGAAATCCAGTACCCATCAAACAATAACTCCCATTTCCCCTTCTCCTCAGTCTTTGAAAACTACTGTTCTGCTCTCTGTCTCCATGAATTTGACTATTCTAGGTACCTCATGTATGTAGAATCATATATGTATCCTATTGTGTCTGACTTATTTCACTTAGCGTCATAGCCTTAAGCCTCATCCGTGTTGTAGCATGTGTCAGAATATGTCTTCTTGAAGGCTGAATAATATTCCATTGTAGGTATATATCACATTTTGATTATCCCTTCACCTATCACTGGACATTTAGATGTTTCCACCTTTTGTCTATGATTAGTGCTGCTCTGAATATTGGTATATGTTATGGACTAAATTGTGTCTCCATAAAATTCATGTTAAAGCTCTAGCCCGCATTATGACTATATTTAGAGATAAGGCCTTTAGTGAGGTAATTAAAGTTAAATGACATCATAAGTGTGGGACCCTAATCTGATACGACTGATGTCCTTAAGAGAAGAGGAAAGACACCAGAGATTGATTTGTCTGCATGCACAGAGAAGAGGCTAGGTGAGGACACAAGAAGGCAGCTGTCTGCAAGCTAGGAAGACAGACCTCATCAGAAACACACCCTGATACCACATTGGGCTTGGACTTCTCCAAAACTGTGAGAAAATAAATTTATGTTGTGTAAGGCACCCAGTCTGTGGTATTTTTTATGGCAGTTTGAACTAATACTGTATAAAGGTATCTGTTCGAGTCCCCGCTTTCAGTTCCAGAAGTGGAACTTCTTTGAATTTTTTGAGGAACTTCTCTACTGTTTTCTGCTGTGCATAATCACTTTTTAATCATCTATTTCTCTGCCAGAAAGTAAGATCTGGGAAGGCAGATTAAATATCTTGTATACCTTGTACGTCGAACTTTGTAAATGCTCAATAGATATATGTTAACTGCATGAGTGAACACATGAGTTTTTCAGCTGAAAATTAATTATTAGTAGTAATAACTATTAGAGGCAGCATTATATTGTAGAAAAAGCACGAAACTAGAATTTTAGTCATGCCTTGGCTACCAACTTACTTGTGACCTTGGATAAAGTATTAAATCTCTTGGGGTCTCAGTGTCCTCATCTGAAGATGAAAGTTTGTATTGAATGATTTCAAGGTCCTTTCAGCACTCGTATGTCTTGGTTCTCTGGTTCTCAGTGCTGGGATACCTAGTATCACTAGTTGTGCCTACTTGCAAATACTGCTGCTTGCTAAGTTGCCTGCTGCTAGGGCTTAGGCAAAGCAGGGTACCAGGTTAAGGTCCCTGGTGAGCTCAACTGGGTTGGCCGTTTCCCAGAATTACCAATGGTTGAGAACACACCAAAGATTAGGTTGTTAAAAGCAATATCAGTCATCAAAACTAAAAGTCAAGTACAATGGCCTGTAGTAGGAGCCAACCATACCAGGAAGAGGTCAGGAAACGGGCTGCAAAGCTAGACTACACGGCTGAATGGTGGTTGGCTTCATGACGGTGGCTATGGATAGTGCTGGGTCTCCAGCGTTCTGTGACAGGATTCTTTGTGTCTCTGTCTTTCAGGATTTTAATTAGGGTGTTAATTGGGGCGCCTGGGTGGCGCAGTCGGTTAAGCGTCCGACTTCAGCCAGGTCACGATCTCGCGGTCTGTGAGTTCGAGCCCCGCGTCAGGCTCTGGGCTGATGGCTCGGAGCCTGGAGCCTGTTTCCGATTCTGTGTCTCTCTCTCTCTCTGCCCCTCTCCCGTTCATGCTCTGTCTCTCTCTGTCCCAAAAATAAATTAAAAACGTTGAAAAAAAAATTAAAAAAAAAAATTAGGGTGTTAATTGCTACTTTTTCTACCACTTAGGCTAGAGACGAATGGAAATAAAAACTTCAAAAAGAACTAGGCCTTGGGGCACCTGTGTGGCTCAGTTGGTTAAGTGTCCAAGTCTTGATTTTGGCTCAGATCATAATCTCACGGTTCATGAGTTCAAGCCCTGAGTCAGTCTCTGTGCTGACAGCAAGGAATCTCTGTCTCTGTCTCCCTCTCTCTCTGCTCCTCCCCCACATATGCATGTTTTCTCTCTCTCTCTTTCAAAAATAGATAAATTAACACTAAAAAAAGAACTAGACCATAATTTCTCTATGAAATATTTAAAAAATTAAATGTAAAATGCATTTAAGTTAGGGTAAAATGTAAACATTGGTGAATTTAAATAAAGAGTATTTAGGAGTTCCTTGTATTTTTCTTTCAGCTTTTCTGTAAGTTTGAAATTATGTAAAACTTAAAAGCTACCAAGAAAAAGAGAAAAAATGTATTTTAAGGAGAGTAAGAGAAAAACCAGAAGAGGACACACAGGAGCTTGCCTACCTAAGTGTCCTTTATCTCCCTCCCTTCCTAGAGTATACTCTGCTTTTCCTGTAAGCATTAGAGCTGCCATAATTTAAATCCATCCCCACTGTGGGGAATATTTACTTCAGTCTGGAAGCATTTTATATGGGAATTTACCTACAGCTCCTTTAGAACTGATTTTGTATGCATAGATGAACTGCTTCAAGGGCAAAGCATCCAAATCATCTTTTTATAGAGGTCTTTCGACATTGTTCCTAAGTCTACATCAAAGTATCAGTGTATTAATATATAGAACCCTAATTTGACATTAGAAATTCAAGAAGCCACAATTTTATTTATTTATTTTGAGAGAGAGAGAGTGCAAGCACGAGTGTGGAGGGGTGGGTGTCAGAGAGAGGAAGAGGGAGAATCCCAAGTAGGCTCCACATTGTCAGCATGGAGCCCAATGCAGGGCTCAAACCCACAAACCTTGAGATCATGATCTGACCTGAAACGAAGTCAAATGCTTAACCAAGTAGTCACCCAGGCGCCCCAAGTAGCTGCAATTTTAGGTTTACCAACTTATCAGAAATCCTCTGGTTTTTGGCTAACCTACATCATTCTTTTGGAAGAAAGTATTTCTAAAACACAAATCTGATAAAGCTCTTATATCCAAAACAAAGAACTCTTAAACCTCAGTACCAAGGGGATAACCTGATTTATTTTTTAAGACAAAAGATTTGAGGGGCACCTGGGTGGCTCAGCTGGTTGAGCTTCTGACTCTTGGTTTCAGCTCAGGTCATGATCTCATAATTTGTGAGATTGAGCCCCACGTCAGGCTCTGTGCTGATGCTCTGAGCTGTACCCTACTCCCTCTCTCTGAAAATAAATAAATAGATGTTTTTAAAAAATATATAAAATACGGGGCACCTGGGTGGCTCAGTCGGTTGGGCGTCTGACTTCGGCTCAGGTCATGATCTAGCGGTCTGTGAGTTCGAGCCCCGCGTCGGGCTCTGTGCTGACAGCCCAGAGCCTGAAGCCTGTTTCAGATTCTGTGTCTCCCTCTCTCTCTGACCTTCCCCCGTTCATGCTCTGTCTCTCTCTGTCTCAAAAATGAATAAATGTTAAAAAAAATCTTTTTAAAAATACATAAAATAAAGGCAAAAGATTTGAGGACATGTCACCAAAGAAGAACATAGCAAGTGCATAAAAAGATGTTTAATATCATTAGTCATTAGGGAAGTGCAAATTAAAATGGCAATAAAATACCACTACACAGGCAGTAAAATGGCTAAAATTCCAAAACACTGACAATACCAAGTGTTGGCAAGAATGTGGAACAGACACAATGTTTGTACATTGCCAGTGGGAATGCAAAATTGTGCATCCATTATAGAAAACAATGTGGCTATTTCTTATAAAATGAAACGTGCACTTACCATACGATCCAGCAGTCTCACTCGTAGACAGTCACTCAAGAGAAATGAAAATATACTTCACTCGTACTTGAATATTCCTAACAACTTTATTTATAATCGTCAAAAACTGGAATCACCTGAATGTTCACCAACTGATGACTGAATAGACAATGTCTGCCATGTCCATACAGTGGAATACTACTCAGCAATAAAAAGGAACATACTATTCATATACACAACACCATGGATGAATCCAAAAGTGTTATGCTAAGTAAAAGAAGACAGACATGAAAGACCACACACTGTGTGATTTCGTTTATGTAACATACTGGAAAAGTCAAAGCTAGAGTTACTGAAAGCAGATTAGTGGTTCCTTGGTGCCAAAGATAGGAAGAGAATTGCAAAGGGGCAGAAGGGAATCTTTTAGGTTTGACAGAAATGTTCTATACCATAACTGTGAGGGTTGTTAAACAAATATATGCACTTATGAGAATTCATTAATTGTACACTCAACTTTTGTGAATTTTACTGTAGTAAATTATTGCTCAATACTGCTGATTAAAAAAAAACTTTAAAATTAAGTTATTCTTTTTATTGCCCCAATATTTTTATCCTAGTGGGTATCTGATATTAGGACCACAGTAACTGCTATTGGAAATTAATAATAAACAGCATCAATGGGCAAATGTTTAACATAGGGTGCTTAGAATGACCTAAACTACCAGCTTCACATTTTTCAGGATAAATTAAAAATAAGAGAGAGGGGGTGGTTAACATAATGGAATTTGCTTTGACAGAAGGCTGCTATGGTGTTTTATCTGATGCGAAATGGAAAGGTGACAAATATGGGGATCATTTTAGTTCAGATGTATCAAATATCCTTATTATTCTAGAGCAAATATTAGTGGATTGAATGAATCTCAAGCTGTAGACATTTCTCAGGTCTATTTTTAAACTCACACTGGCTCTTTCCCAGAAAGAAGAGAAACAAAAATTTACTGGCAGTAAAGCCTTTACCTTTTTTCATTGAATTTTCTGAGGAGATTTAAAAAAAAAAAAAGCTTCTGAAAAATCAGAACAGATGGAACATTATGAAGAGCACTGCAAAACAGAATACTTTTCAGAGTACTTAGGAGAAAATAAAGTGCTCAAAAAGACCTTGTCTTTTTAGAAAATCAGTTGACTAGAGACAAGGTATCAGATGTAGTAAATATTTGTCTTTCTTTGAAGGAACTGAAAACAATAAAAGCCCAGTCACATTAAATTGTTCTCAAGGTTGGTCTATAAGGCACCTGTCCAAAGGATTTCCATCTGAAAAGGATTTGTAGAATTCTTCTTAGAAATAAGATAGTTGAATAGTTTGGGTAAAGCCTGAGAGAACTGATAAAAATGTTGCTCGTTAACATTCACTCTCTTTTTCCTTACCATAACACTATCCCTTACCATAAAACTTTTCCCGATCAGAAAAGTTAAATTTTAAACTTTCCAAGGGGAAAACGTAGCAGAGAAAAATCCCATACACAGCAGCCATGCTTTGCGCTCGTAAACGTTTCACAATCTCCACTTGTAGACAGTTGAATTGGTAGTAGAGTAAGTTGCCTGGCTCTTTGCAACAGGTAAAGGATGAGAAGTGGCTTATGCAAGGGCTGAGGGACAGTGTGGAGAGTTCCAGGTGTTAAATCTATTTTCCAGTTCACCAGAACTCATTCATCGCAGACATCGCTACCAAACCATTGGGAATGAGACAGTGTAAGGGAACATGTTAACAGCAGCCAGTGAAATAGACCAAAAAACTGTCAGTCCCAGGAAATGTACTAGAGAGGAGAATCCCAAATGCAGCAGTGAATCTTTGCCAAACAGATACAGTTGGTTTGTTGGTTTTTTTTTTTTTTAAACATCACACTTGACAAATCCACCCTGAGTTTCAAAGGGAAGAAGACAAATAAGCTTCCATTTTGTTATCAGTAAAGGTAGCAAGTTGTAAAAAGCTTAAATGCTGTTTTAAGAATAAACTATAGAGAGAACATGGCAAGCTATCATAAAGTAAGAAAAAAATAAAGAAAAAGAAGTGCAGTGAAAACAATAAAAACAAAACTTTCCTTGAAGGGAAACTGGAAATACATTTCCTTGGCTGAACACCCAGTGTGAATAAAAGAGAAAAAAATAACATCTTGATAAGGCCAAATGGAAGGGTAAACCAACCTTCAGTACTGATGAGATTGTCAAGAAGCCTGTAGGGGCACCTGGGTGGCTCAGTCGGTTGAGCGTCCAACTTCAGCTCAGGTCATGATCTTGTGGTCCATGAATTTGAGCCCCGCAATGGGTTCTGTGCCAACAAATCAGAGCCTGGAGCCTGCTTTGGATTCTGTGTCTTCTCTCTCTGTACCTCCCCTGCTCGTGCTCTTTCTCTCTCAAAAATAAATAAACATTAAAAAAAAAAGCCTTTAGATGAGTGATTTGGAGTGCTGGTCTTTTGACACCTGAAGGTGTTTACTAAATTTAAGGAAATACCCAAAGTCTCAAAAAATGCTTTTGAAATTACTTCATTCTGATTCTCTTTTGTTTGAGAAAATCAAATAGATGCCAATAGCTCTTACATGAGCGGGAATTAAAAGCATAAATGAGGTGTTGTAATGAGCTCAAAGTATTTGGAAATCATTGTGTCTGTGTTTTTGAATGATTGGAATTGCAAGATGTTTACAAAGATGATGATCTAAAAGTAGATGGTCAGGACTGGCCTCAAATGGCTGCCTGAATGAAAATGAGGATGTTAGGAAACCCATTAAAGACCTCTCTGAGCTCCAGAAACCAGCATGGTTTAATGTCACTGCCTCTAAGAGAGAGCAGGTAACCTATTGCTTTGATCATTTGATAAGTATACCTCCTCCAGGGACAGAGTGTGATCCAAGATGGCAGGTCCATTCGAGGTCCTGGATCTGATGTCTAGAATCTCAAGACTGGGAATCTTAAGAAGGCTGGGAAATGGACCTGGGATCTCATGGGGGAAGGACTTCTTAAGGAAACTGTTTTTCTTCTTGGCTAAAAAGGCACTCAGGAGGAAGTGTGTCTTCTTTTGCTGCCATTGGATAAATAGATCATTCATCCATTCATCCATCCACCCATCCATCCATCATCTATCTATTTATTATATTCAACAAATATTTTCTCAGTATCTACTATGTGCCAGGCACTGTGGGTGCTGAAGATAAAACAGTTAAAGAGACCCTCATGGAGCTTACATTCTAGTGGAGAAGTCCCCAAATAAACAATAACACAAATAAATATTATACTTAAATATTGTAAATGAGCTCTGAGGAAAATAAGCAGGGTGATAAGAGAGTGAACAAAAAGGTCACTAAAGCGAATAAAGTTCACTATAATTAGTGGTTAGGTCACATAGAGCCAAGTCTTGATGGATGAGAAGGAGCTAGCCATATGTAAACAACAACAGGGAAGCAAAGAATGTCTCAGGCAGAGGTAACAGCAAGTACAAAGGCCATAAAGTAGAAAAGAAGGAGCATACATCTGGTGTAGTATGATGAGTCAAGGGAAGAGTGATATTAGATGAGGTTGGAGAGACAGGAAGTTAAGATCTTATTCTGAGTGCACTGGGAAATTGATGGCTTTCAAGCAAGAGAAAAAAATTTGACATTTTAGTAAGATCACTTTGTGATATTGGAAAGTGTATTGGAATGGAACAAAATGGAAGCAGGGAGACCAGTTAGGAGGTGCAAGGTAATAGTAAATTGTATGAGGGATAGATAGATATATCCCACTAAGAAGTAGGATCTACATCCCTTTCTCCTGAGTTTGGGCAGGCTTGTGACTACTTCTACCAATAGAGTAACACTGGAGTTGACCCTGGGACTTCTGCCTTTAGACCACAGAAAGCCATACAGTCTCTGTGGGAACTTTGCTTGATCCACCATGTCAGAAGTCCACCTATCCTGAGGCTTCCCTAGGCTATGAAGGAGCCTGGGCACATAAATCGTCCCTGTGTAAATTTTCGGGTCAACAGCCCCAGCTGAGGTCCAAGTCGACAGCCAGCATCAACCGTCAGATGTGTGATAGAAGATGTCTCCAGAAAATTCTAGCCCCTCATTATTAGGTCACCCCCCAGTCCCTGAGTCTTCCCAGGTGAAGACCCAAGATATCTTGATGCAGAGATAAATCATTCCCGCTATGCCCTGTCTGAATTCCTGACCTATTAAGATTTGAAGTGGTTTGTCACACAAACTGGACCACTAGAAGAGGAAATGAAATATTTGAAGGGAGAAATGAAGAGACGCCAGTGAAAACTGAGGGCATAAAAGTGAAGCAATTGAGTAGAGAGATCAAGTAGTTTGTTGGACACATGAGCGTAAGCAGACAACTGAGCCGGAGACATGCTAATCGGCAAACAGCATATGGATCCTATCTACTTTCCTGGGACTGGGTGAGTTCACTCAGGGCAGGGGGTAAGCAGAGTCTAGTTCAAAACCTCATTCTGAAAAAGGTCAGTATTTAGGTAGGTAAGAGGAGAAAGAGTCAGAAAAGGGAACTGAGACCGAGTGAGTGCCCAGTGAGGCAAGAAAAAAACCTGAGAGGATGGTTTGTCACAAAAGAAGAGAGAGAAAATTATTTCCAGAATGAACAGACAGCCAACTTTGTGGAAAACTTTTGAGAGTCAAAAAGATTAAAGTGGCCAATAGATTTGGCAGCAAAGAGATCACTTGTGACCTTGAAAAAGAGCAATTTCAGTGGGGGAGGGGGGTGGGGATGAGTCAGAAACATAATGGCGTTTTGATCTGTCAAGAAATGAAGACCAGTACATTATTTCAGAAAAAGTTAGATCAGCATGCCATATGCAGCTGGCTTGAGTGCTACCCAAACTACACAATTTACCTGCGAGGAGAATAGCATAATGTGGTAAAAAACACGAATTTCTGGCATCAGAACCAGGTTGAAGTAGCCATAGGCAAATTATTTAAACCTGTACAGAACGGGCGGAGGTGGTGCAAGGAAGGTGGTAAGGGGTGAGGCCAGGCTGGTGAGAAGGAATAGGAGGATGCAGAGCTTCCTTGTGGTGCAGAGAATTTTAGATTTTATCCTGAAGGGATAAGGAGCAACTGAAGTACTTGGCAGAAGGAAGTGACAAAACCATTCTTAGGCATGGAAGGTGGACTGAGTTTCCCCAGTTTTGTAAAATGCCTTGGCCTTTGCACTTAAAATAAAAGGTATCTCTCTCTAAAAAAACAAAACAAAACAAAAACAAAAAACAAAAAAAAAAACGGTGTCTCTGACCAGTGCTTGGCAGGACATGTGCTATGATTTGTTTTTCTAACTGTGACACCAGACTCTCTTCATTTTTGTAGGGAGGAACTCATGGACCAATTGATCCAGAAAGAGACTATGTGAGAGGAAAGACTAATTTAACTTTCTATCCTTTCCATGGAGGATAATGTCAATGCCATGTGAAGTGGTGATCAAAGAGCAATGTTTATAGCAGCACTCTCAACAATAGCCAAATTATGGAAAGAGCCTAAATGTCCATCAACTGATGAATGGATAAAGAAACTGTGGTTTATATACACAATGGAGTACTACGTGGCAATAAGAAAGAATGAAATATAGCCTTTTGTAGCAACGTGGATGGAACTGGAGAGTGTGATGCTAAGTGAAATAAGCCATACAGAGAAAGAGAGATACCATATGTGTTCACTCTTATGTGGATCCTAAGAAACTTAACAGGAACCCATGGGGGAGGGGAAGGAAAAAAAAAAAAAAAGAGGTTAGGGTGGGAGAGAGCCAAAGCATAAGAGACTCTTAAAAACTGAGAATAGGGGCGCCTGGGTGGCTCAGTCAGTTGAGTGTCCGACTTCGGCTCAGGTCACGATCTCTCGGTCTGTGAGTTCAAGCCCCATGTCAGGCTCTCGGCTGATGGCTCGGAGCCTGGAGCCTGCTTCTGATCTTGTGTCTCCCTCTCTCTCTGCCCCTCCCCCGTTCATGCTCTGTCTCTCTCTTTCTCAAAAATAAATAAACGTTAAAAAAAATTTTTTTTTAAAAAACAAAAACTGAGAACAAACTGAGGGCTGATGGGGGGTGGGAGGCAGGGGAGGATGGGTGATGGGTATTGAGGAGGGCATCTGTTGGGATGAGAACTGGGTGTTGTATGGAAACCAATTTGACACTAAATTTCATATATTTAAAAAAAAAAGAGCAAAATAGCAAAATAAAAACAAAATATGTAGCAAAATAAAAACAAAAACAAAAAAGTAGGCAAAGAGTATTAAAGAGATGTGATACATTTAATAGTGATATGAGAGGATAGTATTACCTAGATTTTATGACATGTGGTATTTATAGTCTTATAGATTTGTGATTTGATATGCTTTCTTTCTCATCTTAAACTCTACATTTTTTTTTGTATCAATGATTTTGTCTTCTTTTTCTTAAAGGTTTTAAAAATTGAGTATGCCTTAGACACAAAATCACACAAAACCTGTATAGACCATTGAGTACTGCATTATCCTTTATTGGTTTCCCTAAACCTGCTTGCAATTTTGTAAATACTTATTTTATTCAAGTCTACGGTGACTTCCCCATTTAAGCATGCCATCTGTTTGCAGTACCATGGCTCTTCATGTTAGTCATAATCTTTGTCCATCATTTATACATTATATATATTTGTCAAGAAATTGACAACCATAAAAAGGACATAGGAGATATCTGTATATCTACCTAGTGCTCTATGTGCTCTGCGTATGTGTATGTATACATGTATGCACACAATGTATACATAAATATCAGGTATAGATTATGTATAGATTAAGTCATTGTTAACAAGGCTCCATGGAGGAGACAGGAGAACAAGGGACAGAGATTAGACGAGAAACTACTTTCATTGTAGTCTCCTTTTTTATTGTTGAATATTTTTCACGTTTGTGTATTTATTTCTCAATTGAATTACGTTTTGGGTTCGTTTCTGTTCAAACTAATTCACTAGGTACTTTTTAAAGGGGAACAAAATGTAGAGTTGAGTTTTATTGAAGGTTGAACAATATGGTTTATTTTAATGTTTTATGTCCACTGACAGTTTTCCTGTACTCAGTAGATTTCTGGGACTGATGACTAGGCCTTAAAGAATGGAATAGCTTAATGTTGCCCATCAAGTAACAGAGATAAAAGTAACACTTTTCACTTTATTCTGATCTTACCATCTTACCTTTGAAAATATTCTCTGAGGTGCTTCCTCTGAGGAGAACTTACATTGCTGAAATAATATTTTTATTTTTATTCATTATTGAGGCTCTCCCTAGAGTTCCATAGTCATTTTCAGGCATAATACGAAATCCCCACACTACTTTTCACACATATCCCCAGCCATGGAACTGACCCTCAGTTCTGTAGTCTCATGAAGCAAGAACCCATATCCTGGGGGCCTGGGCATACAAAATGCATCCCAGCCCCATCCAGCTGATTGGGACCAAAGCCCAATTCCCTGTCAGGAAAACTTGCCAGGAGTAGGGTCTGCAGTCCTGACTCCCCTTCGAGGATCCCTCTGACACACTCCACATGGGCAGCAGACTAGAAAAAATGCTAGAATCATCCCGAAGGAATAGAGTTTGTTGGGTGGGAGCCCTTTGGACACCCACACATCACATTGCAGAGTAGCCTGCCTATTGACCTGCTGAGATAGAGATCCTGGAGACTGGGAAGCAGCTGAGGCTTGGGAAATTTTGCTAGGCAAGGGAGGAAAGGGGCACCCCTTGCTATGCAGACATATCCCCACAAATCCAGAAAAGAAAGAATGGAGAAGTATGGCCTATAAAGTTGAACCTGTCTGCTTTTTTTTTTTTTTTTTTTTTTTTTTATCCTTACTATCTTCTGCTAGCAATTTATCTGCTCCAGTCACTGAATGCCTCAGGAAAGCTAATGATCTGTGGAATATGGTAGATGATGGTACTTTGAATGTTTCTTCCCTACACGAATGATTTCATCATGGCCGGGTGAAGTATGCAACCATGTGACTTCACCCCCGCCCCCCCACCAACCAAAATACTTTCCATTCTCCCCATGCCTCAAATTCTCTTAATAAGACAAAGCCTTTTATTCCATAGTTAGAGATAAGGCAAACTACCCTAGGAGGTAGAGCATATTGGCTTAAATACACAGAAAAGGTTGTTAAGGGATCCCCTCAGGAAAATCTCCACCATGGGGCCTGAAGACCCTCTGACACCTCATTGTACAAATTCTTTCTTCTCTTGGAAAGCAGATGGAATTAACAGGCTGTGACATTTGTCTATTGTTCTCAAGCAAGGCACATATGAATCTTTTTGTCCTTTCTCACAAGATAGGCTTTATATCTGCATCAAGGGACAAGAACATCTACAAATATACTACTTTGTTTAGGAATCATGCTCACTCTTTATGTTTCTATAAAATAAAACAAAGAAACCTGACTGCAGTGACTTGAATGAGATAAGAGAATTGTGATCGGAAGACCCTAAGAGACCTTAATTTCTGCCTTGAAGAGAGAAATACAAAAGCTCAACACTATAGCCCCCCACCCCTTCCTATCACCTTGGATGGCTTGTAGCGACATGGCTGTAAGAGAACAGACAAAACTCCACAAAAGAACTACCAGTTTGGGGCTTGAACCATTATGATGATTAAAAATCCCAGCTTCAAAGAGCTAAGAGGTCAAACACGGTATGGGCAATGCCTAACACTGATTTTTTTCATAACTGATATTTATTATTTTTATACTTCATTTTTTATTAGGTATAGTTGACATAAAATAAATAACATATGCTTGATGTGCACAATTTGACATGAATACACCCATGAAATCATCACCACAATCAAGATAGTTTAAATATCCATAAACTCCAAAAGTTTCCTCATGCTCTTTTGTAATCTCTTCCTCTTGTACCTTCCCATCTCCTCATCCACCAGGAAACCACTGATCTACATTAGTTTGAATTTAGTATGAATTTTCTAGAATGTTATATAAGTAAACTCATACATTAGTATGAATTTTCTAGAATGTTATGTAAGTGAATTCATACACTAGTATGAATTTTCTAGAATGTTATATAAGTGAACTCATACAGTATGTAGTCTTTTTTGTCTGGTTCTTTTGCTCAGCATAATCATTTGGGGATTCATCCATGTGTCAATAGTAGATTCCTTTTTATTGCCAGGGAGTATTCCATTGGGTAAATATACCACAGTTTAGCCACTCATCTATAGATGGACATTTGGGTTGTTTTCAGTTGGAGTCATTACACATGAAGGTGCTATTAACATTCATGCATACATTTTTGTAGATGTATGTTTTGTTTTCTCTTTGGTAAATACCTAGGAATGAATGTCTGGATCATATGGTAGGTGTATGTTCAACTTTTTAGGATCTGACAAACTGCTTTCCAAAGTGGTTGTACGATTTTATTTTCCCACCAACACTTGGTATGGTCAGTCTTTCTAATTTTAGCCATTCAGTAAGTGTATACTGATATTTAATTGTGTTTTTTAAATGTTTTATTTACTTTTGAGAGAGAGAGAAAGAGCAAAAGCAGGGGAGAGGGGGACAGAGAGGATCAGAAGAGAATCAGAAGTGGGTTCTGCCCTGACAGCAGTGAGCCGGATGTGGGACTCGAGCTCATGAAACATGAGATCATGAACTGAGCCAAAGTCAGACACTCAACTGACTGAGTCACCCAGGTGTCCCTAAATGTGGTTTTAATTAGAATTTTCCTAATAACTAATGATGCTGTCTTTTCATATGCTTATTTGCCATCCATGTCTTTTCAAATCTGTTGCCCTTTTTTTTTTTTTTAATTGGGTTATTTTCCTATTGTTGAGCTTTGAAGTCTTTTTAAAAATATATCCTAGGGGCGCCCGGGTGGCTCAGTCGGTTAAGTGTCCGACTTCAGCTCAGGTCACGATCTCACAGTCTGCGAGTTCGAGCCCCGCGTTGGGCTCTGGACTGATGGCTCAGAGCCTGGAGCTTGCTTCCGATTCTGTGTCTCCCTCTCTCTCTGCCCCTCCCCCGTTCATGCTGTGTCTCTCTCTGTCTCAAAAATAAATAAACGTAAAAAAAAAAAAATTATTAAAAAATATATATATTCTAGATGCAAGTCCTTTATCAGATATAAGCCTTGCAAATCCCATTTGCAAGACTCTATTTCCGAATAAGGATAATAAACCAGTATTGGGTTTCATTGATTTTCTATTTCATTGATTTCCACTCTTATCTTTATTATTCCCATTTTTCTTCCTGCTTTGAGTTTCATTTGCTCTTCTTTTCCTAGTTTCTCTTTTTAAATTTTTTAAAAAATTTTTTAATTGTTTATTTTTGAGAGACAGAGAGACAAAGCACAAGCAGGGGAAGGGCAGAGAGAGAGAGAGACACAGAATCCGAAGGAGGCTCCAGGCTCTGAGCCCCATTCTTTTCCTAGTTTCTTAAGGTGGAAAGTGAAGTTATTAATTTGGGTCTTTTTTTTCTCTTCTAATATAGGCATTTGGAGCCATAAATTGTCTTCTAAGTACATCTTTAACAGCACTGTACAAATTTTGATGTGTTGTATTTACATCCAAGTCAAAATGCTTGGATTTACATCCAAGTCAAAATGCTAATTTCTCTTTTGACTCTTTTTTTTTTCTGACCCATGGGTTACTTAGAGGTGGTTATTTAATTTCCAGATATTTGGGAACTTTTTGATTTCTACTATAATTTCCCTGTGGTCAGAGAAAATATATTTAAATTATTAAATTTATTGAGACCTGTTATATAGATGTATACCAAGTTCTTTCTTGGTAAATATTTTGTATGAAATTAAAAAGAATGTTATTTTGCTGATGGTTGTTGAACCAGTTAAGTCTTGGATGCTAGTATTGCTCTATCAATTATTGAAAGGGGACTATCGAAATCTCTGGACGTAATTGTTGATTTCTCCTTGCAGCTCATCATTTTGGTCTGTTGATGAATTGATCCCTTTATCATTATGAAATAATCTTTATCTTTGGTGATATTCTTTGTTCTGAAATTTTCTTTTTCATTTATTTATACAGGCTCTCCAGCTTTCTTTCACTAGGGCTAATAAGGTATATACTTTCCCCTCCTTTTTCTTTTAACCTATTTGTGTCCATTATATGTAATATGGATTCCTTTTAGGCAGCGTAAAGGAAGGTCTTGCCTTTTTATCCAACCTGACAATCTCTGACTTTTCATTAGGGTGTTTAGTCCATCATATTTAATGTGACTATTGCCTGGTTAGGTTTAAATCTATCATTTCGCCACTTGTTTTCTATTTGACCCCTATATTCTTGATTCCTCTTTTTTTTTGGTCTTCTTTTGGATTGAGTGTATTTTGATTTCATTTTATCTCCTTTGTTGACTTATTAGCTATAACTTTTTGTTTTGTTATTTTAGTGGCTGTTTTAGGGTTGTCAGTATATGTTTAACGTATCAGTCTTTTTTTTAAGTTTTTATTTTAATTCCACTTAGTTAACATACAGTGTTACATTAATTTCAGATATATGTTATAGTGATTCAGAACTTCTATACAATACCTATTTCTCATCACAACTAATACACTCCTTAATCCCCTTCACCTATTTCACCCATCCCCCACCCACCACCCATCCAGCCAACATCTGTTTGTTCTCTATAGTTAAGAATCTGTTTTATTTATTTATTTATTTATTTATTTATTTATTTATTTATTGAGAGAGAGAGAGAGAGAGAGAGAGAGAGAGAGAGCAGGGAAGGGGCAGAGGGAGAGGGAGAGAGAGAATCTTGAGAAGGCTCCACACCCAGCACAGAGCCCAACTCGGGGCTTGATCCCATGACCCTGGGATTATGACCTGAGCTGCAATCAAGAGTTGGATGCAGTCAGTTGAGCATCTGACTTTGGCTCAGGTCATGATCTTGTGGTTCGTGGGTTTGAGCCCCACACTGGGCTCACTGCTGTCAGCCTATCCCTTTCTCTCTGCCCCTCCCCATTTGTACTCTCCCCCAAATAAATAAATATTAAAAAAAAAAAAAAGTGTTGGACATTTAACTAACTGAGCCACTCAGGCATCCCAAGAGTCTGTTTTATGGTCTCTCTTTTTTTTCCCTCGTTCATGTTTTGTTTCTTAAATTCCACATATGAGTGAAATCATATGGTGTTTGTCTTTCTCTGACTGACTTATTTCATTTATTATACTCTCTAGCCCCATCCATATCACTGCAAATAGCAAGATTTCATTCTTTTTTATGGCTGAATAATATTCCATATATATGACATCCATCCATCCATATCCATCATGATATGATGAATATCTATTCATCAACCAATGGACACTTGGTCCATATCTTGGCTACTGTAAATAATGGTGCTATAAACATAGGAGTGCATGTCTCCCTTTGAAATAGTGTTTTTATATTCTTTGGGTAAATAGCTAGAAGTGCGATTGCTGGATTGTTGGGAAGTTCTATTTTTAACTTTTTTGAGGAACCTCCACACTGTTTTCCACAGTGGCTGCACCAGTTTACATTCCCACCAACAGTGCAAGAGAATTCCTTTTTCTCCAGTTCCTCACCAACAGCTGTTGTTTTTTGTGTTGTTGATTTTAGCCATTTTGATAGATAGGAGGTGTATCACAGTTGACTTTCAAGTGATATTATAACACTTCACATATGCTTTAAGAATTTTATAATGGTATACTTCCATGTCTCCCTCCCAACACTTATGCTATTGTTTTCATGTTTTACTCATGCATATGTTATAATTCCCCACAATACATTGAATATTTTTGTCTTTTTTTTTTTAATTTTTTTTTAACGTTTATTTATTTTTGAGACAGAGAGAGACAGAGCATGAACGGGGGAGGGGCAGAGAGAGAGGGAGACACAGAATCGGAAGCAGGCTCCAGGCTCTGAGCCATCAGCCCAGAGCCCAACGCAGGGCTCAAACTCACGGACCGCGAGATCGTGACCTGAGTTGAAGTCGGACGCTTAACCGACTGAGCCACCCAGGCACCCCGAATTATTTTTGTCTTTTTTTTTTTTTTTTTTGGGGGGGGGGACAGAGAGAGACAGAGCATGAACGGGGGAGGGGCAGAGAGAGAGGGAGACACAGAATCGGAAACAGGCTCCAGGCTCCGAGCCATCAGCCCAGAGCCTGACGCGGGGCTCGAACTCACGGACCGCGAGATCGTGACCTGGCTGAAGTCGGACGCTTAACTGACTGCGCCACCCAGGCGCCCCTATTTTTGTCTTTTAAAGATATTCAAATCATTAAAAAATAATCTTAGGGGGCACCTTGCTGACTCAGTACATACAGCATGCAACTCTTGATCTTGGGGTCCTGAGTTCAATCTCCATGCTGAACATTGAGCCTACTGAAAAAAAAAAAAAAAAAAAAAAGCAAATTTTACATATTTGCTCATGTAGTTACCATTTTTGTTGCTCTGCATTCTTATGTATGTCCATAATTCCGTGTGGTGTTATTTTCCCTCTGCCTGAAAGGTTTCCTTTAAAATTTATTGTAGTGATAATTTATTGTCCATTAGTGATAAAGTCTTTCAGTTTTTGTATATATGAACAAGTGTTTGTTCTACTTTCCTCTTTGAAAAATATTTTCTCTGGGTATAAATTTCTAAGTCATGGTTTAGTGGGTTTTTTTCCACAGTTTAAAGATTTTGCTCCACTATCTTATCCTTGTATTGTTTCCCATGAAGTTTCTGTCATTCTTCTCTTTGAGTTTATTTTTTTTTAAGTTTTATTTATTTGTTTTGAGAGAGAGAGAGAGTGAGGGAGGGGAAGAGAGAGAAGGAGAGAGTGAGAATCTTAATCAGGCTCTGTGCTATCAGCATAGAGCCTGATGTGGGGCTTGATCTCATGAACCATGAGATGATGACCTGAGCTGAAATCAAGAGTTGGACACTTAACCAGCTGAGCCACCCAGGCACCCCATCTTTGATTTTCTATATAAAATGTATCTTTTCTTCTCTGGCTGCTATTAAGATTTTCTCTTTGTTGCTGATTTTGAGCAATTTGGTTCTGAGGTGTCTTAGTGTAGTTTTCTTCATGTTTCTTGGGCTTAGAATTCAATGAATTTCTTGGATCTATTGGGTTTATAGTTTTTGAATAAACTGGAATGTTTTCTGCTATCATTTCTTCAAATAGTTTTTCTGTCCCTCCCCCACTTGGGAACACTGATTACAGGTATATGAGGAAGCTTGAAGTTGTCTCACTGATTCTCTTTCCACTTTTTTTTGTAATCCTCTTTTCTCTGTTTCGTTTCTATTGCTGTGTCTCAAGTTCATTAATCTTTTCTTCTGCCACTAATCCCATCAGTGTAATTTTCATCTCAGATATTATAGTCTTTATCTCTAGAAATTTCATTTTTCCCCCATGTATCTGCTTAACTTCTTGAACATCTGGAATATAATAATAACTGTTTTAATGTCCTTATCGCTAATTCCTTTATCTGTGTCAATTTTGTATCAGTTTCAATTGGTTGATTTTTCTCCTTATCAGGGGCTGTATTTTCCTGCTTCTTTGTATGCCTAGTAGGTTTTAACTATTTAACTATTTAACAATAGAGGCAAATATTGTGATTTTTACTCTATTAGGTGCTGGATATTTTTGTATTCTTATAAATATTTTTGAGCTTTGTTCTGGGATACAGTTAAATTACTTGGAAACAGATTAAACATTTTTTATCTTGCTTTTAAGTTTTGTTAGGTGAGACCAGTTCCCCACTAAGACCTTACTGCATACTCTCTTAAATGCCCTGTGAACTTTGAGGTTTACCAGTATAGCTGGTGGGAGCAGGCAGTATTCCTGAGCCTGTGTTACCAATGGGCACCGTTCTTTCAAATCATTAAGACTGCTCTTTCTCTGGCCTGGGACACTTCTCTTGCTCATCTGGGCTGACAAGTACTCTGCTTAGTGCTCATGTGGTACTCTTTGCAGATTGCCAGAGTCCTCTGGCTGTGCAGCTCTTTCGTCCCTGGAATACTAGACTTCTTGATCACCCAGGACTCTCAGCTGGCCGTCCTCAACACCAAGAGTGGGCCAGAGTCCTCCCAGGGCCCCCTTCCTGCACTGTTACCTAGAAACTCTCCCAAGGCAGTAAGCTAGGTAGATTATAGGGCTCATCTTGTGTCTTACAATGCCTGATGTCCAGTTTTTGAAACCTATTGTTTTATATATTTCATGTGGGGTTTTGTGGTTTGAGGTTTTGTTTGTTGTCATTGTTGCTGTTGTTCTTGTTTTGGTGGAGGGGTAGATTTGGTTGTTCTGGGCACAAAGGCAAAGCTGGTCTGTTAGTTACCCTACCTTGGCTAAAAGTGGAAATTCACCTGACATGGGATTTTAAAGAGGTCCTCTGATTTTTTTCCTTTCTAGTTATTCCCAAATGTCCATGTTGTTTTGATCAAAAAGAATCAAAGTAAATTCTGGCCCAGAATGAGGGAGAAAATCCTAATTCCAAAGTGGGAAAGACTGATAGCAGCTCATCTGCGGTGAAGAGAATTTAGAAAGGAAAGGAAGGAGAGACACAAGCGTGTCATGCCGCAGCTGAGGGGTTCCTAATCACCAAGTCCCCATTTTATTCCATTTCTCATCTTGTCAAGAACAATCTCTGGATCCACGAAGACTTGTCCTATTGGGATACCACATGGGGATACTTCCCAAAGAGAACAGGAGCTCATCTAAGAGGTAACAATTGTCAGGGGAAATGACAAGGGAAACAAATGAAGGGAAACAATGTGAAGGGAAACAATGTGAAGGGAAGGGAAACAAGTCATTTTAACACTATGTGCTGCTATTAGATAGTATCATAAGGTATTTAGGAAATTCCCCACATTATGAGTTCCCTACCCCCATCATTGCAAAAACCAGACACTCATTGTCTCAGCCTCCCTTGCAGCTGTGGGCAACATAGACATGTGATCTGGAATACACTAATCAGATCTACCCATACCAGACTTTAAATATTTATTTATTTAAAGCTTGTTTGTTTGTTCATTTATTTAAGTAATCTCCACACCCAGGGGCGCCTGGGTGGCTCAGTCGGTGGAGCATCTGACTTCAGCTCACGTCATGATCTCACAGCTCGTGGGTTCGAGCCCTGCGTCGGGCTCTGTGCTGACAGCTCAGAACCTGGAGCCCACTTGGGATTCTGTGTCTCCCTCTCTTTCTGCCCCTAACCCACTCGCATTCTGTCTCGGTCTCTCTCAAAAATAAATAAACATTAAAAAAAAAAAAAAGTAATCTCCACATCCAATGTGGGGCTCAGACTCATGACTCCAAGATCAAGAGTCACATGTTCCTCTGACTTAGCCAGCCAGGTACCCCCACTCACACCAGACTTTAAATCAAATGTCTGTGGGCCAGTAGCAGGCACTGGCTGCATCTGTTTTGATGAGGTGCTAAGAGCAACATTCCAGTTCACAGAGGCAGCACTGCCAAGGATCCTAGAGTTCCGTCCAGTGCCTGGGTTTGGAAGTATTAGCGTACCTTGGGGTGGTGGAAATGGAGTCTCCCTGAACAAGTTTACAGTGTGATTTTGTGAATTTCCTGGCTGTGTTGACACCAACAGTGTGTAGCATGATACTCTGGCCCTCTTGGACAATCCGTGTGTGTCCTAGTATCATTTAATACAGGGATTAGCAAAACTTTTCTGTAAAGGGATAGTTTACAGAATGGGCTATGGACTAAATTATGTCTCCCACCCCCAAATTCATATGTTGAGGCCCTAACCCCCAATGTGATGATATTTCAAATTGGGAATTGGGGAGGTAATTAGGTTTAGATGAGGTGGTGAGAGTGGGGCCCATATCAGTGCCCTTATAATCAGAGATAGCAGAGAGCTTGCTCTTTTTTTCTTTCTTTCTATGCGTGGACCAGCAAGAAGGCAGCCATCTGCAATCCAAGGAGAAAGCACGCCTCAGAAACCAACCATGCTGGCACCTTGATCTTGGACTTCTAATGTCCAGAATGTGAGATGATAAATTTCTGTTATTAAGACAGTCAGTCTGTGGTATTTTGTTATGGCAGCCAAACTGGCTAAGACATTAGTAAATATTTTAGGCTTTATGGGACATACAGTCTTTGTCACAACTATTCAGCTTTGCCACGATAGCATGAGAGCAGCTATAGATAAACAAATGAGTGTGGCTGTTTTCCAGTAACAATTTACTTGTGGCATTAAAGTTTGAATTTCATATCATTTTCACGGGTCATGAAATACTCTTCAAAAATTTTTTAATTATTCTTGGTTTGTGGGCCACAGAAAGAAATGGCAGGTCACGTTTGTTGACCTCTGTAAAAACATTCCTTTTCCGCTTAAACAACCTACCATTGGTTTCTCATTTGCAACTGAGAACACTGACTAATACATTTAGTCTATGCTTGCTTTAAGAGAAGCTTATTCTTAAGCCACTGAGATAGACAAATACCCACTCTGCTTTTCTTCAACTGCCAAAGAAGAATTTTCTACATAAACCTCCGTGGGTCACCTGCTGCAATTTTTAGCAACCCATAGACTCCTTGCACTGTCTAATATATTTCCAGAGTCTCCTCATGAGGAAGGATTTTAAATAGCTTTTTGTTTCCCTCTCCTATAGATTACTCTGCTCTGGAGAGCCCTCGCTCATCTGAGTGAGCTATTTCTTCCGTTGTCACCTGAACCACATGACTGTGGATAGACAGAGCTCAGCAGCCATAGCCGTAGCTCAGCCTTTCTGTAGCTGACAGGAAAGATATGTGAAATAAGACATACAGAGATGGCAATAAAATAAAGTAGGCTGCAAGATGAAAGCAGGTCATTCCCTGGACTCGTTTGTAAGGTGGATTTAGGAAACTGTACCACGCCATTCTGGAAGCCCAACTAACCAAAGTCATTGACATTTAGTCCTTTTTTTTTTTTCCAGGCACCTCACTACAAAACCCAGACTCTGTTTGCATTTTCAAATAGAGAAACTTGTCTAATAAAAATATGACGCTTAGCAACAGAAATGGATTACAACTATATTTAGCTAGACCAAAGCTGTATAAAAATCTACTGGACAATATGATTGACACAATTGGCAATTCCTCTTGTCCTTTACTGACAAGTATCGCCTGGTTCATATTCTGATGTGAGAAGAGTCTCATCAGTCTGGGGTGATTTGATTTGTCAGGGGAACAATGAGAAGACAAAGGCTCAGACAAAAAAGCCTCTCCCTGCCTTCTCCTCGGGTGCAGGTTTGGAATTTATAGACTTCCTGCCTGCATTAGGGACTCTCTCTACCTTTGAATATTAGATCTTCAATTTTACTTTCTAAATTACAATAATTAAGTAATCAGGAGAGAAATCAAGTCAGTGTTATTTGGGGGCCTGGAAAAAAGTACCAAAGCGTGGGAGAGAGAGTAGGCCTTCCCTAACATTTAACATGAGAAGTCATGTTAATAGCATGTACCCTTGATGTGACTGGATGAGAATTTCACTTTACCTCTGTGGTCTTCCTCCCCCAAACCCATAACCCCAGTCTCATCGTGAGAGAAACATGAGACAAATCTCACTCAAGGAGCATTCTATGAAATACCTGACTAGTACTCCTCAAAAGGTCATCAAAAGCAAGGAAAGGGTGAGGGACTCTCAGAGCCAAGAGCCTAAGGAGACATGACAATTAAGTATGTGGTGTCCTAGATGGGATCCTAGAACAGAAAAAAGGACATTAGGGAAAAACTGAGGAAGTCTGAGTAAACTATGGACTTTAGTTCACAATCATATGTCAATATTGGGTCATTAATTGTAACAAATGTACTAACATAAAATGTTAGCACGAGGAGAAACTATGTGGGGGGGGGGGGATATGGGAACTCTTAGTACCTTCTTCACAACAATTCTGTACATGTAAAACTATTCTAAAATAAAAAGCTTATTCAAAAGAAAACAGTAGGCTTTCCCTTTCGCCAGACTTCTTCCCCGGCCCTGCAGCCACAAGCAGAGACAGCAGTTGTATTGACGTGGCGTTCAATCTGCCATTCATCATCTGCAGCTAGATAATGGAGGATATAAATGAGCAGCCGTACATTTTTAAACTACATCTAGACAAAAACCGGAATTAGAGCAGTGTACACAAAAGAATAACTTCCCAAACCATTTTGTTGTGTGTCAGTGTGAATAGAACATCATCTGTGAGAAACTCCAAGATGGAATCCGACCTTTTATTTTTAACACAACAGCTGAACTCTCAGTGGTTGTCTGCAATAACTACAACCATTGCCTG
Organism: Neofelis nebulosa; assembly: GCF_028018385.1. Taxonomy (NCBI): domain Eukaryota; kingdom Metazoa; phylum Chordata; class Mammalia; order Carnivora; family Felidae; genus Neofelis; species Neofelis nebulosa. Next base: position 61,989,994 of record NC_080783.1, read on the forward strand.
TAGACAGCACCTCTTCCAAATTAAGGAACGTTCCTTGAAATTCTCATTAAATGCACATTACCGTTTGGGGGTTGATATCCTGGGAGCGATGAGTGTTCACGTTACCCTGTACAGAGTTGAGTTTTATATAAAGCAGAAGCATTAGGAGGGAACCAAAATGTATTCTTCAGAGTAGGTTTGTTTTAAATATGTTATACGGTACAAATATCTCCTTTGGGAATTGTGCGAGAGAAAACCTTTCTGATTGCTACTCCATGGCTGTGTTTTTAGAAGTGATTGCTCCACTTAACATAACCTTACAGAGGTCATTCTTGAACAGAGAGAACTGATGATTGATTATCTTGAGACTGTCCTCCGCCAATTGGTCACAGTCTACATCACCCGGCCACAGAGAAAGGAGGAATCTCTGGATTTGCCTCTTTAGCGGCAAAACGAGTGAGGGACTTGCAATCCCCTTTCTGCTGCCTTCAGATCCTGGTTTCAGAGTTTGGGGGCTGCCTTGACAGAAGGAGCTACCTCAAGTTATCAGCTACCTCCAGATATGCTGATCTTCATCTTTCTGCTCTTTATATGAATTGAGTTCTGTTACTGCACCTTTCTCTTTGCTTTTCTTTTGCTTTCACAATAAAGATTATGAAAGTGGGGTGCTTTGGTGATTCAGTCAGTTCAGTGTTGGACTTCGGCTCAGGCCATGACCTGAGTTTGTGAGTTGTGAGTTTGTGAGTTGGGGCCCCACATTGGGCTCTGCACTGACAGTGTGGGTACTCAATCTGCCCCTCTCCCACCTTCTCTGCCCCTCTCTCTGCCCCTCTCCCACCTTCACTTTCTCTCTCTCTCAAAATAAATAAAAACTTTTAAAAAAGATTATGAAAGAAAGAAAGAAAGAAAGAAAGAAAGAAAGAGAAAGAAAGAAAGAAAAAAGAGGATCTAAGACTGGATTTCAGCATTCTCAGGTTTGCTATTAAATGGGCTTTTTTACTTGGGCAGAGCACTTAATTCTCTGTGCCTCAGTTTCCAAAGCTGTAAAGTTGTATTCACAATATGTGCCCCAATTAGTCACCATGAGGGTCAGTGATCATAATAGATGTTGCCATTTTTTTTAAGGTTAAAATTCAGGACAAAGTTATATTTAAATACAGGAAAACCTTGGTTTGTGAGCATTATTCATTCCAGAAACATGCTTGTAATCCAAAGCACTTGTGTATCATAGTGAATTTCAAGACCCATTGACTCAGTTGTGATCATGTGCCTTTGGCATCACGTACTAGTAGCTATTGCAAGGCATCACTTGTTTACCAAGTTAAAATTTATCAGAAATGTTTGCTTGTCTTTCAGAACATTCGCAGAACAAGTTACTCTCAATCCAAGGTTCTACTGTACTTAAAGAGACTACTCAAATTTTCAAAGTGCCCTTCAAGCCCACTAAAATAACAATTTACTTGTGACCAAGCTGTCAGAGCTACAATTTGGTCACACATGTCACACGACAGAAATTAATTCTGGCTGATTTAAGCAAAAAACAATTTTTTTTTTAAGAAAGCGCGACAGAAAAAAGTAATTGGAAACCATTTTGAGTAACTCCTACAATTTCCAGGCTTGAAAAATGGGTAAGAACAAGGAGGGCACAAAGCAGCCAGGACCGTGGCCAAAACCATGTCACCCAACACTGTCCCCGCCTCAGTGGTGCTGTAACCAAACTAACGTGGGTTGGCCCCTTGGTGAGTCAGAAACTGTACCAGGTTGAGCTGTGACACAAAGAAAACTTGTATTGAAAACAATAAGGAGATCACAGACAATGACTTCCAAAGCCATGACTCCCTGAGAGTGGGTGAGTGGATGAGTTGCTTTTGTTTAGGGTTAAGGCAAATATTTTTTTTATTTATTTATTTATTTATTTATTTATTTATTTATACTTTGTATACTTTTTATTTATTTATCTTTGAAAGAGAGAGAGGGAGGGGCAGAGAGAGAGAGGGAGACAGAGAATCCCAAGCAGACTCCACACTGTCAGTGCAGAGCCTGATGTTGGGCTCAAACCCATGAAGCACAAGATCATGACTGGAGCTGAAATCAAGAGACGGAGCCACTCAGGCAGCCCAGGGCAACTATTTAGACAGGGAAGCCTTGTCATCCTATGTGGAGGCAGGCATAATGTCACACATGCACCTTAAGGAAATATGCCTCTGTACATACATTGTATGTTATGTAAGTGAGGCTTGTGCTCCTCCTTGGGCAGAGATTTTTGTACTATAATCAGGTAAAGGTAATTCAAGGGCATCCCAGAGGTCACTTCGTGGTCTATCTGCACAGGCACTAGTTTAGGCACCCATCTGGGAGGTCTGGGCCGGCCAGAGATTTTTGTTAGAGCACTTGCCATCATCTGGGGGTGGTTTCCGGTTTCATTTGCCTGAGTTAAAGAGGAAAGTGGGAAAGAAGAGTTTAGGGGAAAACGTAAGACAAAGGTTAGCAAGTACAAGCAGGTGGACTGTAAAAGCCAGGTCTTGGGGTCTAGGTGGTGACACTGTCACTCTCTAACCCCCAACACACACATACACACACACACACACACACACACACACACACACACAAAGATTCTCTGCAATCTGTATGTTCTCCACCACTGATTCAAAGTATAAGGTATTTCTCATTGGCTTTGCCCACTTTGTGACACAGTCTTCCGGTATGGAAGCTGGGACGTGAGCATCTGGAATTTTCTGTCTCTAAAGTGAGAAGTAGGCACTGTTTCCCTCTAAGACTCACAAAAGGACATTCAATCCCCAAACATAGGAGGGGGTGTCCGATGCTGAGTAGCACCCCAACGATAGTAAATATCTCCTATGTAGAGTCTTTAAAGAGGATTGACTACCTAGTGTTGGACAAACTACAAGCACACATCCAAAGGATCGGCCTCTAACCTGGGTATGTTCCCAGTGTGCCTGTCTGTGAGCCCTTATCCTTTACATAGCCTATTTTTATTTTCATTTTTATTAGCTTTACTTTTCTCCAACTTTGGACTTGTCTGACTCCCAACAAGGTCACAACTGTTTGCCCCCATAAGTCACAGGTTAGAGCACAACCCAGAATTGAGACTATAAAAGAAACAATAAGCTACACAGCAATATAGACCTTTAATGTATTCCATAATATTAGCACATAGCTCATTTTTCAGCTAGAATATTAATGGCCCAAATAATTAGGATGGGGTATAATTTTCTATGAACTTCTAACATTATTTTTTCAAACTTTGGAAATGTTTGTTATTTTCATGATCAGAAATGTTCCCTAAGCAGTTTGTGAAGGCATTTTCCTGATGGTGCCTATGAGTGCCAATTAAATTTTTTAAAGTTTGTTTTCACATTTTTATTTGACGAATATAAAATGTAAGCCCTAATCTGATGATGAGAAACAATTTATCATATCAAAGTTTTTAAAGAACTTTTCCCCAAATTATGGTTATGCTCACCAGGGCGATGAGACTAAGTGACTAGAGGAATATTCAGAATCAAGGCAGCAAGGAACTGGAAAAACTTCTTATCCCCCAGTGGATTTGCCAGCCCTCTCTTCGCTTTTACGTAGCAAGAAGAGACCATGAGGTATGTGCTACAAAAGTTATTTTCAGAGCTATTGGGATGTAATCACTTCACTGTTTTCAACCAGAGGAACCTATTATTACTTTTACTACATTGAAACAAACATTTAACAGGAAAGCTCAGACAGTCCCTGACTTAGAATAATGAACTCAGAGTGCTTCCTTCCTCCTTCCCCACTCGTGTGTAGTTACTTCCCTTTGACAGGCAGCACACAGATGACCTCTCTCACTTATGCACTCTTCAAGTGCTTATTAAGGACCTATTTTGTGCCTGGCACTGTGCTAGGCAGAGGAGAATTTGATATGAAGCCCAAAAAGCTCGATCTTCAGGGACTCGCTATTTCATGTGGCACCTAGCAATATATTCATGTGGTCATAGGTTTTTACAGAATTTGCAGAAGTGAAATATTTTAACCACAATTGATTAGGGCTGTTATCTCTTTCAAGTCTGACATACCCTCTATCACAATTTTCCCTTTTGTCTGATGGCCTTGGATAAAGTCCGTGGTCACTTTAAGGACCCATTTAAGGGAAGTTAAGTTAGGAATACATTTTGTTTGGGTTCAGTGGGATATGTTTATGTGGTTGGCAGTCATTTCTGTGAATAGTTCAGTTGTTGCTGGCCATCCCAGCTGAGGAATGCCTTGTAGGAATACTCCTACCCTTCACTATGCCAACTCACCATTGTTGTGACCTGAAGGTGCGGGACCATTGATGATACATCCACTGGTAAATGAGAGCATGGTCAATTCAAACAATATTTAAGATTAGTCAGTATACAGGGTGCCTGGGTGGCTCAGTCAGTTAAGCGTCTGACTCTTGATTTCAGCTCAGATCGTGATCTCATGATTCTTAGGTTTGAGCCACCCATTGGGCTCTGCGCTGACAGCTGACAGCGTAGAGCTTGCTTGGTGTTCTGTCTCCCTCTCTCTCTGCCCCTCCCCTGCTTGCTCTCTAAGTCTGTCTCAAAATGAAAATAGACTTTAAAAAACAAAAAAGATTAGTGACTGCAAAATGAAACTTGAAGTGCCCTGAAATATCAGCCTATATATGAGAGAAACCTGGTTAAGAGGTTTTCCCAAATTAGACAACATTCCTAGAAATGTACATGACTTGTCAGTAATGAGTTGGGAAACTGAAAGATACTTTTTTAAATAACCAGTAATAGAGGGGTGCCTGGGTGGCTCAGTCAGTTAAGCATCCAGCTTCAACCCAGGTCATGATCTCATGGTTGGTGGGTTCAAGCCCCATGTCTGTGCTGAGCTGTCAGCACAGAGCCTGGAGCCTGCTTCAGATTCTGTGTCTCCCTCTCTCTCTGCCCCTTGCCCTCTCATTCTCTCTCTCTCTCTCTCTCTCTCTCTCTCTCTCTCTCTGTCTCTCAAAAATAAGGAAATGTTAAAAAAAAATTTTAGTAATAAAATAAAATTACCAGTAATAGAAAACTTATTGATCAACTATTTTGGAGAAAAGCATGAACTATCTTTCTAATCCCTATAGAAAATGAACTTCTAACTTGGTGTCATACGTTGCAATCAAAAAGTATGAATCAAAAAAGTAGGAAAAAATATTATAGAGCAGTCAGGCCGTTAAATGAAAATATTTCATTTTTATAAATTTTGTGGTAATTTATCAGCTCTTAATATTTGTAATCTGTTGTGATTTCTTCCCACCGAATTTTGCATTCTTTGAAAGCTCTCCCCTTCCCAAACCATATAAGCCTTAAGCCCACAGAACTCAGATTTGCCCCTGATGTGTGGCTTTTGGAACACAGATGCATGAAGGCCCAACTGAGTCGTCCAAGTGCTCACCTGTCAGTAAGTCAGATAAAGAAACAAGCAGTTTGATACAGTGTTACAAGTGCTGCAATGTAGCATCATCTGACCAACTGGGAAAAAATGGAGTGGTTTATAAACAAGGGAAATTGAGGGGCGCCTGGGTGGCTCAGTCGGTTGAGCATCCGACTTCCGCTCAGGTCATGATCTCACGGTCCGTGGGTTCGAGCCCCGCGTCGGGCTCTGTGCTGACAGCTCAGAGCCTGGAGCCTGTTTCGGATTCTGTGTCTCCCTCTTTCTCTGACCCTCCCCTGTTCATGCTCTCTCTCTGTCTCAAAAATAAATAAAATGTTAAAAAAAAAATTTAAAAAAAAAAAACAAAAAACAAGGGAAATTGATTTGTCACAGTTCTGGAGGCTGGAAGTCTGGGGTCAGGGCACCAGCACCAGCACCAAGTTCTGGTGAGAACCCTCTTCCAGGATGCAGACTTTGGACTTCTCTTGTATCCCCACATGGCTAAAAGAGAAAACTCTGGTCCCTTCATCCTCTTAAAAGACACTAATCCCATTCATGAGGGTAGCACCCTCATGACCTAATTATCTCCCAAAGGCCCCATTTCTGTTTCCAAATACCATCACACTGGGGGTTAGGACTTCAATGTATGAATTTCTCATGGGCGCAAACATTTATCCCATAATAGATCCTAACCTTGCATATACCATGTGTGTTTTTTTCAGACACCAACCATGTGATTTCTTTCACAACAAATGCCTTATTCCAACACCAGTTCTCCAATTTTCTCACACCAATTGAGGGTCCTGAAATTCTATTCAATTCCATCACCCTCTAGAGGGCTGGGCCCCACAAGACTACGTGCTTCAAATGCCAGTCAAACGTCCTAGATCCTTAGGCTACGTGCACTCCTGTCCAACTTGGCTACAAATTTAGGGGTTTCCATGACCCTCCTTCAGGTGTAATAATTCTCTAGCACAATTCATAGAACCTAGAAAAGAGCTTTACTTATGTTTACCGGTGTATTATAAAGCATCCAGCTCAGGAATGGCCATATGTGAGAGATACTGGAGGCGGGAGTGGGTGTCAGCGCCAAGCCCCCATGCCATCCTTCCCGGCACATTGATGTCACGGACCCAAAAGCTCTCTGAATCTCCTTGTTCAAGAGTTTTTATTGAAGTTTCATTAAGTAGACATGACTGATGAAATCAGTGGCCATTGGTGATTGAACTCCATCTCCTCTCCACCACCCCCTCACTGGAAAGGGAAACTGAAAATTCCAAGGCTGTAATCACCTGTTTGGTCGTTCTGGTGACCAGCCCCCATACTGAAACTATCTACGGGCCCCACCTTGGGTCATTTCACTAGCATATACGTTGATATCTTTGAAAGTGGCTCCTTAGGACCAAAAAAAGACACTCCAATCACTCAGGAAATTCCAAGCATTTTAAGAGATCTGTAGCAGGAACTGGGGGCAAAGACCAAATATATATGTTTATTTTACCTCAATCTAACACCATTAATTTCAGATATAAAGCTAGGAAATTAGACAATAAAACAAACTTTCCTTAACCATGTACCCAAAACTCTCCCCCAAATATTCCCCAAAGTTACCTTCCCAAGAAGCTTTCTCAGAATCCCTAGAAATTGTTTACAGTTTCTTGGCTCAAGGTGTAATGATCCTTCAATTTTTGCTTTGCTACAGTAAAAATAAGGAACAAATTACGAAAAATGTTAAAAAAGACTTTTTATAGTGTGTTCATATGTTCTTATCATGAAAATGGAAGTTGTGTGTGATGAATTAGTATTTGGATTACATATATTTTTGAAAACTATACACTATTCAGCATTAAATATATGATTTATGGACTGTGGAGTATAAGGTTGCTATTCTATATTTGTAAAATAGAAGACATGGAGTCTCTGGTTGATTTTTAAAATTCCTTCCAGTTTCTCACTTCTTTCATTTTAATGAATTCCTAGCATTCATTAAATCATGGGCTTCAGGCCCTTCGTCAGATGTTTCATCGCCTTCCTATGGCTTCCAAGGGGAAAATCAGATTCAGCTTACATCATTTTTATTGATAGCACCATTTTTAAGAATATAAATCAAGTGAGGTGTATGGAACCACCCCTAATCCTTTATCATGCATAACTTATTTTTAAATGGTTCTATTCTGTTAAGAAGTGTTTAAAGTATTTTTATTAGGCAAAAAAGTCTCTTTGAAGATGCAGGTTGGCAACAGCAGATTGTCAGACTGCAGGATTTAGCAAAGAAGTCACTTAAGCTAATTGAGAAGTAATAGAAGACGAAGTTAATTAAGTGAATTAGTAACTTGGTTACTAGAGTAAGTTTTTCCTGGTTTAAAGGAAACAAACTGGTTAGACACACTTTGGACAGTGGTAGAAGAAAAAAAACAAGGAGAGTGAAGGTGTTCAGAACATGCCATCCCAAAATATACCCCTCTGGCATATGGATTATTTTGAGCAGAAGGGCATCAAGACCCAGAAGTCTCAGGAGAAGCTTTTTATCTCCCTCTTAACTGCCTAAAAGTAGGTAAAATATTCCCCCATTTGTTGGATAGATCTACATTTATAAAAGAAAGTTCCACTAGAAAGGGTACCTGGACCAAGGGAGTGAGTTACTACCAGAGAGAACTTGCTTCACCAGAGAGAATTATCTGCATAACAAGGTATCCGTTATTTACCAGGCACCTAGAAAACCCAAACCCTTCTCTTTAGCTGAGCTTCCTTTGGTATACAAGTCTCAGTCACCTGGCTGCCTGCTGAGTCGTAGATCTTTGTGAAGCTCCCATGCCCATAATTAAGAAAAATGTTCCCCTTCTGTTAATCTGTTTTATGTCAACTTAATTCTTAGACCAGCCACAGAACCTAGAAGTGTAGAAGGGAAACATTTTCCTCGCCTACAAGAACATGATTTTTTTTTCTAAACAGGAACAAGAAGGGGTAAGGAAAGAAGACATAAGAGCAACAGTGATGTCGTTAAAGACATGGAAAACTTACTATTCAAAATTCTGAATTAACATACACAAAAGGAGACCCCCTGTAACGTCTACTATGACTTGTAAATAGTGATTCATTCATAGCATGCCATAGGCCTGGAAGCTTTAAAACTGAGGGTGGAGGGGGAAAGGAAGCTTTTCTGAAAAGCGGAAGAGAAAAATCAAGATTTTGTTAAGGAGTGGCTGTTAATGCTGTAGTTAGTAACAATGATTTGTATCTAAATTTGCTTGACTACCTTTAAAGTTTGCTTGATTTTGTAGAGCATCTGAAATATGCTTACAAATTTGTAATCAGTGTTTCAGTTTAGTAAAGCGTTTAAGAAAAAAAATCTTCAACGACAAGACTGGATTTGATTTAATATAGGCAACCTAAATCCTCAGAGCCTCAGTTGCTTCCTTTATAAAAGCGCCATAATAATTGATACTGGCTCGCTGAGAAGATTAAATTATGAAAGCCTTGATGATGGCTGGTCAGTCAGATACCCAAAAAAAGAATCGGTTAATGCCAGAGTCTTTGAGTTGATAAACATCATCAAGCAGCTCTCTGTAAGACTGATGTTAGAGGATAGCTGTCCCTTTGTCCCATCAAGTGCCATGGACTCATAGACAGTCTAGAGGTCACCTCATCCATTCTTCCCACCAAAGTAAGAATCTGTTTTACAATGTCTATTACTTGTGCTTGAACCTGTCTACTTTGGAGAAGTCACTACTTAGTACAGTAGCCTATCTTGTTTTAGAGTAACACTATTTGGAAATTTTACCTTATATTCAGCCAAAATCTGCCCTTCACTTCTACCCTTGGGTCTTTGTTCTGCAAGTCCCTTCCTTATTTCATTCTGCAGATAGGCCCTGCCCCTGCCACCATAGGCCCCCTCTTTTCTAATCTCTCTTCCTAGAGCCAGTCCCACTGCTGCATTTTGGTGTCCATGAATAGAAGGAAAAGCCTCGCAGAGAGAGCACTTCTGACCATAGCAATTTGAAAAGAGGATCTTTTGCAAATCCTTGTTTAGGGTCAGGATGGAGGGCATAATTTAAATTCACACAATGACTGTTCACTGTATCAATCATCTGTTACATAGTAAAATCAGAACAGAGCATCTCCCTCCTCTAAGAAAATGTCAGCCAAAGAGGATAGCGACTCCTGTTGCCACTGACCCAGCCTTCATTATAGAAATCGAAGAATCATGGGTTCTTCAGTCAAGTAGAGCCTAATCAGGAGCATGGGAAAATAGAGCAGAAACTGGCCACTTGGTTACTGAGGGAATGACAAGACACTTGATGAATGGGGCCTACAGTATCTCTCTGTCTCTTTATCTGCCTGTCTCTCCTCTCTCCTCTAGCCTCTCTTTGTTTTACCCACTCTTTTGGTAGAGAAAAGTGTCAAGAGCACATGAGGGTTTGAGTTTGCAAATAATTTAGCCTTGTCTTCTTTTATAACCTCTGGTGGTTGTATTTTCCAGGGTCTGATTTTAATAATAATTGCTACTGAAGGGAAGCAGAATTTTGTCACTCCCAAATATGTCTCTTTGGCATATTGATTATTTTAAGCTTTTTTTTTTTTTTTTAATAATGGATATGGGAGAAGCTCTAAAAACCAAGTAGAAGTCACCCTTTTGTAAAAGACATTTACATGTATAAGGAACTCTCCATTTGTAAGGGTGTCTTCCTTGCTGTAGTAGCAAGAGGCGAATGACCAAATCTCAAGAAACTCTTATCAGTGGAGACGGCACAGGGACAAATCTGCAGAGCAACCATACCCTTGTTTACTGTGCCTTCCTGGTCACCTCCCATAAGTGCCTCCTCAACTCCATCATCTTTCTTTCTTCTTCAGCTGAAGATGATATTTAAGGTGATGGCCTGGGCCACTTCAGAGAGTTACTCAGTTTTCTTGAGTCTCTCTCCCATGTTTATGGGGAGTACGTGTGTTATTAAACTTTTGTTTGTTTTTCTCCTGTTAATCTGACTTTTTATTACTGGGATGTCTCAGCCAAGAATCTGGAAGGGTAGAGCAAAAGTTCTTTTTCCTCCCCCACACTACTTACTATGAGGCATGGAATTGTTCTAAGCAATTGAGCATATCAACTCCCTCAATCCTCATACCAACCATTTAGGGAGATACTATTATCATCAGTTTATAGATGAAAGAAACAGAGAAGGGAATGGTTAAGTATCCTGCATAGCTAGTAAAAGGCCAAATGAAGATTCAAACTCAGGCTACCCAACTCCAGATCCTGCACTCTGTCCATTACATAGTGTTAAAGAAAAAAAAAAAAAAAAAGATTCAACTGAGTAAATTTGAAGATCTAATTGTTTTATTCAGCAGTTCACAAGTTATCAATTTCCCATCTAGCAGATAGAAAGGAGTTCCAAGGAGTTGTACAAAATTCCTATAGACTTTTATATGCAGAAGAAGACAGGGCAAGGAAGTTACTGTAGCAAACAGTGGATTATTTCAGGCAAGGTCACCTTCCTTTGGGGGGAAGAAAGCAGTCTATCAGGTAAATTACTTCACCAGTGCTGACCAGGTAATTCCAGGTTAAGATTATTCCTAGGAGAGGCTGAAACTGCAATTAGGTTAGATATTAAGTCTTGGTTTGTTGATGGGGCGGGCTTAGCACCAGTGACTCCATTTTGGACCTGTTGTCTTTTTTTAAATAATTACTCCCTTTTCATCAGACTCTCAGCTTAATTGAGAGATGTGATCAAAATTTAAGGCATCAGCACTACTCCCAGCTACCACTCTGAAGTTTTTGCAGTTTTTGCTGATCTCTGTGTGGTGTTCACAGGTCATGACTTCACATTCACTTTTTTTTAAAGTCAGGGGTTCTCTTCATTTCTTTTCCGACGTTCCAGTCTTAGGGAGATCATTTGCTTGGTGGTTAGCAGCTGCAAACATACATTTAAAACTTCTGAGAAAATACAGCTTACCAGAGGATCTACTATGATTATTATAAGCAGGATAATTCACAATGTCTAGAGGATACTTCAAAGTCATGGTCCCAAGACTCAAATCAATCAAAACTCAAATGAGTCAGGGACGCCTGGCTGGCTCAGTCAGTGAAGCATGAGACTCTTGATCTCAGGGTTGTAAGTTTGAGCCCCACATTGGGTGTAGAGATTACTTAAAAATAAAAATAATCTTTAAAGAAAAATCAAATAGGTCAAAGAAAGACCTTGTTGGAAGAGTCACCTTTTTAAGCCATGTGGCTTGCTCAGTGATCTTATACAACTGAGGCTCAACTTCCCCAGAAGTGTTAATCCAGCAGTAGAAAGTAGTGCCGATCACATCACAGACACCCTCTGCTTGGCTAAAAGACAATCAAGGCTTATCCTATCATCCAGAACAACTTTGGGCAGAGAGTCTGAGGATTTTTATCGGGCAGCTATTACTTTAGTAGCAGATTCTGCGCTGTCTTCAAAAGTTAAGGAGGGGTTCCTGATCATTGCCTCATATACATTTGTTCTTAACAAAAGATATAGGGCCCTGGCAAAGGAGATAAATCCTGAATCATGAGGGTTTCCTGCTAGGTCTTTTCTAACCTGACAGTGTCAATTCAGGGGACTTGACAAAAGAACTGTCTTTGTGTGTGAATAGTTAGGAGCACAGTTAGGTTACCTAGGAGGCATTGCCCACTTATGCACCAGCCATCTAGTCATTTACAGGCCCAAGGAGAATGATAACCACCACAGGCAAAGATAAATCCTGTCAGGGCACAAATCACTCCCACTAAGGTGACATTGTTAATGGAAAGATCAGAGTTTCTGAAGACAAATCCAGCAGTCTGGGGGTTACCTCCCTTAGCAATGGTCTGGGAGATACAGATGATGGTATTATCTTTCCAGGCCAATGCCAGAGCAAAGGGAGGAAAGAGAAGAAGAGACGGTTTTGTTTAGTTAGGGTATAAAGTCTTGCCCCAGCACCCTGTGTAGAAGCGGGCTACATTGATGTCACTTACTTCTCTTCCTACTCAATGTGATTCAGAGTTCTCCAGTGTCTGCACAGGACTAGATGTTGGGTGGAGCTTTTTTTAGCTGTGAGATGTGTACCCAAGGTTCAAGTCCCTGAAGTTGGCTGCTATCTGGCTAGTGAAGACACCTGATACAGTCCTGTCCCAGGAGATTCAAAGGCCGTCATTGTTTGTAGTAATTCCAAATTGGAAGGATAGGGGAAAATTGCAAACAGTTTGGAGAAATGTAGCTAGATATTTGAGGAAACTAAAAGTTAGGATCCAGTCCATTTTACATGCAGAAAACAAAATCTCAAAGACAATTAACAGAACTAAAATCTGATATCCACAAGTATATATTATAGTTTCTACTGAAACATAATTATTCCCTCTAAAACCACCCTCATTTCTACCAGAGATAGAGATAGCCAAATTAGGACAAATTTGTTTACAAAATAAACTTGTCCTGGTTATTTAAGTAAGTGCAACAAGAATAGTGATTGGCCATATAGACTTATTTGTTTATTTGTTTTTAGGTAGTCTCTATACCCAACATGGGGCTTGAACTCACGACCCTAAGATCAAGAATCACATGCTCTACCAACTAAGCCAGCCAGGCTCTCCCGTATAGATTCTTTTAAATATGCTTTGCTGGAACTTTTTATAAGGAATCTCAAAATTGGTCTTTTAAAAGCCTCTTGAGGCTAGGAAGCCACGCCACAGACTTGTTATCAGATTTTGCCTGCAATACCTATAGTTTGAGTGAATTCCTCTCTTGCCAAGATCTCCTAAATATCCTGGGCTTCTTGTATCTGTCAGGAAGTGACCTTCCTTTTCTTTTCTTTTCTTTTTTTTTAAATTAATTTGTTTATTTTGAGAGAGAGAGATAGCATGAGTGGGGGAGGGGCAGAGAGAGAGGGAGAGAGAAAGAGAGAATCCCAAGCAGACTTTGCACTGTTAGCTCAGATCCCCTTGCAGGGCTCAAGCTCATGAACTGTGAGATCATTACCTGAGCTGAAATCAAGAGTTGGACGCTTAATTGACTGAGCCACCCAGGTGCCCCAGGAAGTGACCTTTCTTACTCACCTGGTAAAGCTATCAGGAACCCTCTAAGCAAGATACCAGGATGTTTTACCAAGAGGCTTTATTGACTTCATAAAGTCAACCTTAGTTTATTCAAATCGTTTGGTCATATCTGATTTTATGTACATCATTTTCAAATATGACATTCCATCCAAAGCCTTAGTAATATAACCAATGTTTCCAACTGTGTCCCATTACAAGAAGAACAGATTCTTATTGATTTATGCAAATAACTATATTGACATGAAAAATAGGAATGCTCATTAAGATCTTAGTTTCCAAATTCTGGAGGGATCAGGTGTGGAGAAAAAGTAAATGTTTCATTTTTGTTCACAAAGGTATACTTTATCAAATTGCTGTAGGTCACAGACAGGTTAAGAGAAAGAGAAAAACGTTTCCTGAAATCTGGAAAAACAAAACATTAAAGGACCAGTGGTGTGTCAAACAAAAAGTCATAACAAATTACAATCATCCTCATCAGTTCATTCAATCCCATGTTATTAACTCTTGTTCTCCGTTGGCAGTTTTATGAATCAAGTTTTCCCTTAGAGTTCTATAACTTCTTATTCAGCTCAATGGTATGATCTTAAAGTTATAAGAAGTGTGTAATTTGTCAGAGTCCTTTCTATGAATCTATCTGAAGATGAAACACATCTGCAAAAACATCACACTAAAACAAGTAACTTCTGTAAATGACAAAGATTTAAAAATGGTCACAGTTAAAGATCTGATTAGAGTTCATTATAATACAATTGACAGAGGCATTTGGTTATTTCTGTGTCATAAAACATTACGAGATACTACTAAAATTATGACTAAAAACATTATACCAGGACATATCAGATTTCTAGAATTTCATACAATTTCTGGGACACTTATATATCTACACAAATATAATCTAAAGATTAGTATTACTTAATTGACAGTGCTTTTTATGTAATTTAACATATCAACTAGGCCAGTTTGTTTAGCACCTCTCTCTCTTTTTGCTTTTGGATAGAGAAACTGCATTCATGAGCAGGAGAGATGGAACGGCAAAGGGCAAGAGACAGAGAATCTTAAGTAGGCTACACACCCAGCACAGAGCACAGAGCCCAACACAGGGCTCAATCTCATGACCATGAGATCATCACCTGAGCCGAAATCAAGAGTCTGGCACTTAATCAACTGAGCCGCCCAGGCACCCAAACACCTGTCTTTATATAAAGAGGGAGAACAAATCTTTTGAGATGTTCCAGGACCCTCTTTAAAATCCATTTAGTTTGAGGTCAAAAAGACTTCATTTAGAATTTGAATTTGGGAACTTTGTCCAAAATATCAAAAGGTTTTGGACATATGAACTAATTAGGATTGCAAATCATCATGAAACAATATTTAATCATCTATTTGACCAAAGTGACAATAAAAGGTTTCAAAGGCAAATAAAGAAGGTTACATAGTTGTGAGCAAAACACATCGGACCTGATAAAGTATAGGAAATTATTTGACAAAACACAAACTCTTTGTTTTCTAGGCAAATTACTTAAAAGGCAAAGAAAAACCTTTGACAATCTCTTATTAGGAACAGCTCAGTAGTCAGAAAAACAAAAAACAAAAAAACAAAACCAAAAAAACCCCCAATCCTTTTAGCAGATTAAAGAAAATCAAGTTTTAGGGGGATCTGGTTGGCTCAGTTGGTGCAGCATGCAATTCTTGATCTGAGGGTTGTGAGTTCAAGCCTCACATTGGGCATAGAGATTACTTAAAAATAAAATCTAGAAAGAAAGAAGAAAGAAAGATGGAGGTAGGGAGGGAGGGAGGGAGGAAGAAAGAAAGAGGGAGGTAGGGAGGGAGGGAGGGAGGGAGGAAGAAAGAGGGAGGGAGGGAGGGAGGGAGGGAGGAAGAAAGAGGGAGGGAGGGAGGGAGGGAGGAAGAAAGAAAATCAAGTTTTAGTTTTGTATAAGTACACTATTAATATTAAAGCTTATATTTTAAGCCCTTATAATAAAAATTCCAGTTTTATCCAACTTGGCTACACAAGGTAAAATTCTCTCTCTTCCCAATTTTCTATACCATTTTGTATTTTATTCTTCTCTTCCTGTTCTGAAATAACCAGTTTTACTTTAGGACAAATTTACATTTTTCCCCTTGGCAAAACACGTCTCCATTTCTCATCCCTTCATTTACTGAAAACACACATCCTTGCACATATAGAGATGATTACCCTAATATTTCTAGTAGCCTTAATTGCATATCCTAGAATTTTTAACCCCTAAAACTTTATTTTCTAGTGGAAATTAAGAAGAAAACAACTGTGAGCTAGCTCTTACATTAGCTGTCTGTGGATTGGCAGACTTGTACATTCTTTTTATAATTTTAAAAATGCATACTTTCTCATAGTACCTTTTCCAGTATTCATATATTAGACATGTTTCCTAATATACATTATTTTTAGTTTTCTCTGTGGAAGAAAACCAAAATAGAAAACCTATGTTCAGTAATTAAGGTTTCAGTATTTTATCTTATTTGGAAATTATGTAGATATTTAATAGCTCTCTGTCATTTAATTTAACTTAGAAAACTGTAAAGTTTTAGGTTACAAAAAGATTTGGGAACTTTTTAGAAGTAGACCTATCATAAAGACCAAGTTGTTTTTCTTGCTGTCAAATTTCATAAAAGGGATAACATGAACTTATTTGACTTATAAATCCAGGTAGGATAAACGTTGTATGTCTGCATTACATTCAATGTTAGTGATCCTAAAGACATTTCTATTTTAATTAAACCAACAAATTAAAAACAAAATTTTTTAACTTTATTTATTTATTTTGAGAGAAAGAGATAGCAATCAGGGGAGGGGCAAATACAGAGGAAGAGAGAGAATCCCAAGCAAGTTCTGCCCTGCCAGCACAGAGCCTGATGCAGGGTTCGAACCCACGAACCTCAAGATCATGACCTGAGCCAAAACCAAGAGTCAGACACTGAACCAGCTAAACCACCCAGGCACCCCCCAACAAATTTAAATTAGCCTTAATGCCAAATATTTCCAATATCACATGAACCTGAAAAGCATTTGGGTGAGTTTCTATTATATTTTTGAGAATTTTATGAATATTCAATTATATAAGTGCTTAGTTTTCTTTAAGCCAATTAAATAGAACTCTTTTACAAATTAATTTTAACAATACAATCCCTAGTAGAAAATCCCACACACTTACAACACTTATATAGAGATACATGTAAACACAGATAAAAACAGAGACCTTATAGTTTTCATTTTGAAGTTCTAGCCATAAGACATGTATGATCATGCAGAACTCATTAGCTTATAAAAAGAATAGTTAGGGGGCGCCTGGGTGGCTCAGTCAGTTGGGTGTCCGACTTCAGCTCAGGTCATGATCTCACAGCTGGTGGATTCGAGCCCCACATGGGGCTCTGTGCTGACAGCTCAGAGCCTGGAGCCTGCTTAGGATTCTGTATCTCCCTCTCTTTCTCTGCCCTTTCCCCACTCACTCTCTGTCTCTCCATCTCCTAAAGATCAATAAACATTAAAGAAATTTAAAAAAAAAAAAAAAAAGAACAGTGAGAATAAATTAACCTGCTCTGATGGCTAAAACTTTTTCTATTATATGAAGAATCTTCAGATTCTTCATTTATATAACCTTCCCCTGTTGTTTTTCTTCTAATAAGAATTATCTCTCTGAAGTTGGTATTTCAAAGAGATGACCTAGATAAGAGTTACTGGAGAAGACCAGGCAGAACATTCACATCTCAAAGGCACAGGGAAAGAAAACCAGTTCCTTGAGGAAGGATTTTTGTTTCCTAAGGCCAGAATTTTTACCATACTCGCAAGCCTTTTGAGATAAGTGGCGGAGGTTTTGGCATTGGTAAAAAAGATAGGTAGACTTTAAATTATGTCTGCAGCTGAACTGTTGGTTTTGCAAAGATTTGTAAGTTGAGGATAGTTGCTTTCTGTTCCTCCAGGAATTGGGTTTCGATTTAAATTACATCACAGGTTGATCCATCCATCTGATTACATTATCCTCAATTTGCTTCTTTGTATCAGAGAGACGATTTCCAGCTAAGATGGAAATCAAAAGACTTCTGTGTTCTGTATTTAGAGCTATTTGTCTTTGAAATGTTTTAGCAAATTCTTCCATAAAGGCTTCAGGTTTTCTCTCTCTCTGGGTACATCGTTTCAATTTAGCTTATGGGAGAAAACCTTAAAAAAATTCTGATCAGACTCTGATATTTTTGATATTTAACTATTTTAAATATTTTTTCCTTTGCCAATTGACACAATATCAAGGTTTCACAGCAGGGACTGCTGGAGAGACACTGCAGGAAAAAGTTGTTTTCCCTCCTAGTCCCTCTGTGCCTTGCAGCAGGCTCCTGGAGTATAGGTGGTAACTCTGGCAACCAGCGATACGGGAGTTTTCTCCAGAACTAGACCACTGCAGGGTCAGGTGTCAGCAATACCCCACCCCACTCATGTGGTTCTATAGTGGAATGCTTCCAGCGAGATACCTCTTCCTTAACAGCTTTTCTTAGCAGGGTGTATTTCCAGGAAGTTGCACTAACATAGCACTACAGAGACTTCTCTGCCTTCCAGTGAGTTGCCTGTCCCTCCCACTCCAACAAGGTCTGGCTCTAAACCTAGAAAGCCTGGGAGATGCTTCCACAGTTACTCTCTTTCAGCCGTAGGGTAGGGGCTTCTCCATTGTAGCTGCTATTCCTGTATTACTTAGAGCTCCCTTTACTTCTTACTATCCATTCCCTCATTATTCTGATTCTCTGTTATGGTTAATATTTCTTTATATTAAACTTCCTCTGTTCAAATAACTATTTGGCATCTACCTCCTGATTGAATCTTGACGGATACAGTTCCTCTATTGTACAGTGGATCCTCCTCAACTGTAGTTTAACTAACTATACTTTAGGTAATTAAAGACTCTGTTTAATCAGGACTCTTCTTGTTGCAATTAAGAGAAATCTAATTCAAATTAGCTTAAACAAAAAAGAATTCATTGGTTCAAATCACCAAGTCTTAAAAGGGGCAGAAATGAGGGGTTCAAGGAATTAAATGCTACCATATATCTGTCTCTGTCCTTTCTTTCTCCCTTTCTCCATTCCATATCTTGCTTCTGTTTTTTTTTTTTTTTCCTTTTTCTTCTGCATATTCTCTCATTGTTTCAGGCCAGCTACAACTATGCATCCAGAATTATGGCTGCATTTGTGTGTAGGCTTTATAATTCTGTTTGAATCCTATCCCAACTCTCAAAAAATGATTATTTTCTTTCATCTCCAGTTAGATAAATCTTTAGAAGGACACTTGACCTAGTCTGGGCCATGTGCCCATCACAGACCAATCACTGTGGCCAGAGGGATGAATATATTTGACCATCCTGAATCAGATGCTCAGCTCTATGGTTAGGGAAGGAGGTATAGTGATTAGCAATGCAAAAGATTCACTTGTTTGGAGTGGTGAAAATTTTGATTTTCAAAAAAAAAAAGATGTGGGGATGCTTTTTGAGCAGAAAAAACTAAATACTATTTTAAGATATAGGCTCAAGTTTCATGAACTAAAAAAGATAAAACATTTGTGGCCAAAACCAAAATGTCATTCATAGCAGTTTGGTAGTTAAATAGTGATACTCCTCCTCCTTCAAACAATTGACCAAGCTAATAATTGTTAGCACATTTCCCTTATCTAACAGGACTTAAGTGTTACAAATACTGTTAGTTGCCTATCAACAGCCAGTTCATCCCATATTGCTTACCAACAGAACCGTGATTTGGTTCACCCTTATCATGGCCATGTGCTCAGTGAAGGAGCCCTTCTCTAGCTCCAAAGAGTAAGTCACCATTAGGAAAATTCATTGTGGAAATTCCACTTTTCTTGCCATTGATTGTTCAGGAATGAATGTATGAGGTAATACTAGCAAACAACACTTGAAAGAAACTTTTCTGTGACAGCGTCTGGGAGAGACTTTTCTGTGATTATGAGGGAAAACTGCCACTTTTGATCTCTCAACATTGCTGTATGAGGGAAAGATGTCTGGAGATGAGGCAGCCATCTTGGAACCATGATAAGAAAAGCACGAGGGCAAAACTGAACACATTGGAGATGGGAACAAGAAAACATGGAAAGAGCCATGTTTTTCATGGAAAAAGTCTGTGATGGCACTACTGGACTCTTAAATTAACCAACCACTCTATCTCCAGAATATCTACATGGAAAAATTAAATCCTTACTGTTTAAGCCACTTTTAGTTGGGTTTTCTATTATATACAGCCAAAAACCATTAGAATTAAAATCCAGGGCATCATTTATCATCAACTTTACATCAGGAAATATCATATTTACTTGCAAAATTAAGATTTTGTCTTAGGAAGACATTTGTCTTAGGAAGACATTCCCTTTGTCTTAGGAAGAAATAAGAATGAGAATATTAGGGGTAATCAGCTAGAGTATCTCTGCTTTCAGAATCACCCACTATCATTGGGTTAACTGCCACACACAATTTGATATCTACACAGATCCAATCAATATAAGGCAGATGTGCTTCTCTTTAAAAATGGACATAGGCTTCAAAAGACAAAGAAAAAAATGCACCTTTCAAAGCAATGTCATTTGCCAGAGAGACAGTCATAGATGTTGGAAAACCATTATGCCTTCACAGTCCACGTGGGCATTCTCTCATTTGGAATGCCATCTAGTGAACTCATCCAAACATACTCAACAGGTAAATCTATCTGTGAGGAATGCATTCAACTGACATGCAGCTATTTGGTTTCTCTCAAAAGGAATAAATATATATGTATATAAATAATATATAAATAAATATATAAATATATAAATATTTAATATATATTTAATATATATTTAATATATAATATATAAATATTTATATAAATATATAAATTATATATATATACACACACACCGCACTGATATCTTCCTTTTATAGTTTTCTCTATACTACACGTTTTAGCCCTTAAATGTATTCTGATTCTTTAGTTTTTACCTTTTAAACATGTCTCTTCCTGTTATAAAGATTACAATTTCCTAGGAAGTAGCACAGTAGGGAAAGTAGGTGCTTTGGTCTCAGAATCATAACTTAAAATCTCACTTCTTTCAATTATAGTCTTTGTAATTTTGGGCAAGTTACTTAACTTCTTTTACTTTTTTAAGATTTTATTTTTAGTTTTAGTTTTTAAAGGTTATTTATTTTGAGAGAGAGAGAGCGCGCACACACACACACACACACACACACACACACACACACGTGAGTGGGGGAGGGGTAGAGAGAGAGGAAGAGAGAGAATCCCAAGCAGGCTCTGCACTGTCAGCACAGAGCCTGTTGCAGAGCTCAAACTCATGAACCGTGAGATCATAACCTGAGCCAAAATCAAGAGTCAGACACTTAACTGACTGAGCCACCCAGGCACCCCAAGATTTTATTTAAAAATTTTTTTAATGTTTATTGATTTTTGACAGAGACAGAGACAGAATGTTAGTGGGTTAGGGTCAGAGAGAGAGAGAGACACAGAATCGGAAGCAGGCTCCAGGCTCTGAGCCATCAGCACAGAGCCCGACCCAGGGCTCGAACTCACGGACCGTGAGATCGCGACCTGAGCTGAAGTCGGCCGCTTAACCGACTGAGCCACCCAGGCGCCCCCTAAGTTGTCTTTTAATGGAAGAAATGAATAAAGAAAAAAGTGTGAGAAAATGAACTACTGGGACCTCATCAAGATAAAAAGCTTCTGCACAGCGAAGGAAACAATCAGCAAAACTAAAAGGCAGCTGACAGAATGGGAGAAGATATTTGCAAATGACATATCAGATAAAGGGTTACTATCCAAAATCTGTAAAGAACTTATCAAACTCAACACCCAAAAAACAAATAATCCAGTGAAGAGATGGGCAAAAGACATGATGTCTCCAAAGAAGACATCCAGATGGCCAACCCACACATGAAAAAATGCTCAACATCACTCATCATCAGGGAAATACAAATCAAAACCTTACACCTGTCAGAATGGCTGACATTAACAGCTCAGGCAACAACAGATGTTGGCGAGGATGCAGAGAAAGAGGATCTCTTGCACTGCTGGTGGGAATGCAAACTGGTGCAGACACTCTGGAAAACAGTATGGAGGTTCCTCAAAAAATTAAAAATAGAACTACCCTATGACCTACTAGGTATTTATCTAAGGGATACAGCTGTGCTGTTCTGAAGGGACACATGCACCCATGTTTATAGTAGCAATATCAACAATAGCCAAAGTATGGAAAGAGCCCAAAAGTCTATCGAAGGATGAATGGATAAAGATGTGGTATATATATATGTACAATGGAGTATCACTCAGCAATCAAAAAGAATGAAATCTTGCCATTTGCAACTACGTGGATGGAACTAGAGGGTATTATACTAAGCGAAATTAGTCAGAGAAAGACAAATATCATATGACTTCACTCATATGAGGACTTTAAGATGCAGAACGGATGAACATAAGGGAAGGGAAGCGAAAATAATATAAAAACAGGGAGGGGGACAAAACATAAGAGACTCATAAATATGGAGAACAAACAGAGGGTTACTGGAGGGATTATGGGAGGGGGGATGGGCTAAATGGGTAAGGGGCATTAAGGAATCTTAGCGTGCACTACACTCTAATTTGGATGTAAATTTAAAAAATAAAATTTTTAAAGAAGTGTGAGAAGAAAACAATTAAGTCTGGAAATAAAGCAAAAACTCAAAGCTAGAGTAGTAAGATCCAAAAGTTGCCAGTTGCTCAGGGTAAGACCAAACCAGGATATTGGCCCTAGGGTATAAGTGCTGAGTGACCTTGGGGCCCTGTAAGATTTCCAAATAGGAATCTACCTAGAAACATCATGATGGAATATTAGAACATTAAAGAAAAGGGGAAACATCTTTAAAAACAAGGAGGATGGAAAGACAGGTTGCTGACACTGAATCAGCAATTGGATAGACAACACAATAGAGGTCAGAGGCAAAAGCAATGAATGTTGTAAAAGCACTAAGAGAAAGTAACTACCATTTTCATATATACCTGATAACCAAGCCAAAATATAAGTAGCAAAAACGAACCGGATCACAAGAAAATTTTACAAATCTGAAATCATAGTGGAAAATTTTAATACATCTATCCAAAACTAATAAGTCAAATAGTCAAAAAAAATCAGTAAGCCTCTAGAAGACTTGAACCACAAAATTATCAGCTTCATACAAAAAACAGTACTCTATCATCAAAATTATATGCCCATTATTTTCAAACACACATAAACTCTTTCAAAAACAAATCATATATTAGGCCATAAAAGAAGAGAAATCCCCAAAAATGGATATATTTTCCATGAAAAAAATGTAATAAAATTCAAAGTGAATTGTTAAAAAGATGGTAAATAATGAATGAACAAAAGCCTCATGTATTATAGTAAATAAAAAGTACATTTTAAAATAACTTACTTTTCAACAAAAAAATTAAGATAGAAATAAAAAAATATGTAGAACTAAATGACAATGAAACTATTATTAAAATTTGGGTACACCTGGGAGAGTATAGCCTTAAATATATGTGTATAAGATAACAGAAATATTAAAATCTATGACTCCATGTTCAGTTCAATAAGTTGGAAAAAGAGAAGCAGAGTAAATTCAAAGGTATTAAGAAGAAATTTTTTAAAAAGTAGAATTCATAAAATAAAAAATGAAAAAATTGTATTTTGAAAGACTAATAAAATAATGTTTAGTGATAACACTAAAAATATCCAAGGGTACAATAATGTTATTAAGAGTGAATAGAGCGGGGCGCCTGGGTGGCGCAGTCGGTTAAGCGTCCGACTTCAGCCAGGTCACGATCTCGCGGTCCGTGAGTTCGAGCCCCGCGTCAGGCTCTGGGCCGATGGCTCGGAGCCTGGAGCCTGTTTCCGATTCTGTGTCTCCCTCTCTCTCTGCCCCTCCCCCGTTCATGCTCTGTCTCTCTCTGTCCCAAAAATAAATAAAAAACGTTGAAAAAAAAAATTTAAAAAAAAAAAAAAAAAAAAGAGTGAATAGAGCTTATAATTGCAGAGAAAGAAGAAATTTTAAAGCCACAAGAAATTAGTCAAGTCATATAAAATTGCCAATATTCAAACTTTTGACCTTATAAAACCACAATTTCATGTTGTTATAAACAACCTTAAGGCCAAATATTTGAAATCATAAATAGGATAATTTTCTAGACAAATGTAAATGACTGAAGTCAACTAAAAAAGGAAATTTAAAAATTTTAGTATGCTTATAATCATTAAAGAAATTGAACTATAGTGAAAAAAAAATCTATCCCCCAAACAGAATGAGGCCCAGACAGTTTATAACCTAATGTTAGCAAACTTTTAAGAAACAACACTTAATATTTACCTATTCTCTTCAAGGGAATAGAAATATAAATGGGGGGGGGTACTATTGTTTCCACTTCAGGGTATTCACCCTAAAAAAAATTCTCACACAGGTATATATATATATATATATGTAGGAAAAGGGGCCTATGTATATATATATAGGAATATATATATATATATATATATATATATATATATATATATATATGTAGGAAAAGGGGCACCTGTATAGCTCAGTTAAGCATCCGACTTTGGCTCAGGTCATGATCTCACAGTTTGTGGGTTCAAGCCCCACATCAGACTTTGTGCTGACAGCTCAGAACCTGGAGCCTGCTTCAGATTCTGTGTCTCCCTCTCTCTCTGCCCCTCCCCTGCTCATTCTCTGTCTCAAAAATAAATAAACGTTAAAAAGAAAAAAATTTTTTGAAGGATAGGAAGATACATCCTGGGATGATCATGGCCATGAAGTTTATAATACCCCAAATCATAAAAGACTAAATCTCTTTGAACTGAAGACTGGATAAATAAATTGTAGGATATTCATACCATAGTCAAAATAGATAAATCAAACTGCATGTATCAGCATAAATAAATCTTAAAATATTAAGGTTCAGTGAAAAAAACAAGTTGCAGAAGAAAATGTACTGTGTGATATCATTTACAGAAATCTTTTAGTCTAATAAAGGTAGTGTCTATATAAACAACTGCATATTCTTTGTGCATACAAAGGTAGTAAAAATACTAGAATGTACATGGCAGTGATGCTTAGGATAGCTGTTACATCTGGGGATGAAGCAAAATAGATAGAAGGATTTTGGGGAGGGAATTTCAATGATATCTGCACCTTTTAATATGTAAGGGTTAAAGTAAATAGTTGTACTGGGTTGAATGGTGGCCTCCATAAGAATATGTTCCATCAAAAGCCTGTGAATATCACCCTATTTGGTAAAAGAGTCTTTGCAGATGTAATTAAGTTAAGGGTCTACAGATGAGATCATCCTGAATCAGGGTGGGTCCTAAATCAATGACAACTATCCTTCCAAAGAGGAGAGAAGGGGAAAAAATACACAGAGGAATGCCAAGCATTGCTGGCAGCCACCAGAAGCTAGGAGAGAGGGATGGAGACGATTCTTCCTTAAAACCTCCAGAAGGAATCAATCATGGTGACATCTTGATTTTGGACTTCTGGCAACTAGAGCTTTGACAGAATAAATTTTTGTTGTTTTAAGCCATCAAGTTTGTGGTAATGTGTTATGGCAGCCCTAGGAAATTAATGTAGTAGTGCAAAAAGTCAAAATATGTCACTTGAAGGTTTATGGGTATTATTCTCTGTATTTTTCTATATAGTACAAATAACTCATCATTTAAAAGTGTATATTTGCTATATATATAGGAAGGGGAGGTCCACTGAGCCTATGATAAAATGCTCTTTCATGTCTCTCAGCTGCTTCTGACTCCAGATATACTTGCAGACTTGATAGTGAAGAATAAAGTCAGTCCTCTGCTTCATTTCTCCTTTGCCTGATTCCAGCCATTTGACCAAAAAAGTTTTTATAGTCCTTGATTTTGGTGTTCTCCATAGAATAATTTAAAAATTCTTGCATCAAGCCCAAAACCAACATTTTTGAGAATGATTACACAAAGTCTTTTATTATTTCTCTATTATTTATGCAAATCAATGAAGTGCTAATGTGTTTTGTGTCAGTTAATGGATAAAGAGTTGGATGGTGAGCTTTTGGAAGCATATATTAATTTTTCATATTAATTATTATAAAAACAATCAGCCTTTATCAGCCTTTAGTACTGTTAAGTTGCATTTTCCTAGAACACGAATTTGACCTGCAACATGAACTACTAAACAGAGGTGGCACTTTACTAACATGGGTGGAACCTAAGGAAAGGCAAGAAGAACATCAAAGCCTTTTGCACTGTAGAATGGGGAGCTTTATGTACAGTCAGAAAGCCTCTTTCTCTCTCTAGCTCATCAATCGACTTCCTCCACTAGCTAACTCATCATGCTTCTGATCCAAGATGGCACCGGATACCTGTTGAGGTACAATTTTAGAAAACATTTAGAGTTGTCTGTATTCTCAGGTGGAAACAATTAACTGAACCAGGAGCAGTTTCATTACTATGAAAGTAATTCTTTTAATGCTGCCCCCTCCAACTTAGTTATGCAAATAACTAAGGGCAGAAACAGGACTAATACTAGCAGTGATATAATCAGATTTCAAGTTCATTATTTTTGAGGTTTGATGGGTGGATCCTTTTGTACCAAGAAAGCCCCTAAGAGTCTTGGGGGAAGTCCCCACAGAGGGGATGTTGGGAAAGAACATGTGAGAATTTAAGTAACTCTTTGGAAAAATGAAAGATTTAAGACCATATTTTTCCTTAAGCTGGAAAAGTGTCTTACAAGTAACACATATGCTATTTCAGCTCAAAAATCTACCACTGAGTAGAACTTCCTTCTGTGTCTCATATTTAAATTCTCAAGGGAGTAGATATAATTACCTTGCCCAGGTCAGGTGTCTGTTTCTGGCCTATACAGCTAGGACCTCAGAAGGATGAAGGCCAGTCAAAAGGGGTAAGAAGGGAGGTATTGAGACAAAGGTCAATATAGACATAAGAAAAGACACAAGCAATGTTTCGTGGAAGAGCACAGACTTTGGGTCAGAAAGATATGAGCTTAAATGCAGGAGAGGTCACTTATAAGCTAAATCACCTGAGGATTTCAACTCCCTCATCTATAATTTGGGCATAATAAATATGTAAATAATAAAGATCACAACTAATAAAATAGTTGTTGATATTAAATAAGGTAAAGTTATAAAATGGCTTGTGCAGTTTTCGGTGTATACTATTCTCAGGAAAAGGTCAATGTTATTTATAACTCTACTAACAAGAGTTAGGTGTTCTTCCAAGGTGCCTTGTATACTCCAGGGTATTATTCTCCAAGGTTTGTAAATGGCTTTGAGATTCTTTGGGAAAATGTACTATATTGGGAAGAAATTTTATTTGAAATTTTATTATTTGTTTTGTGTTTCTGGTTCAATGACTAGGTCATAGAGATAAGACCAAGGAAGACTATAGTATTTTTTTCTGGCTCTTTGTCCTGTGATAGTGAGAGCATTAGTCAAAACTCTTATGGTGGCAAATGAAAAAAAAAATCCACTGGCTTAAACCATAAAAGGAAATTTACTGACTCATGTAAATGAAACAGTCCAAGGCATGGTGGCCTCAAGATTATTTGGATCCATGTACACAAAAAATGAAGCCAGGAATCTCTTGGTTCTGCTTTCCTCAGTAGGTCTGCATTGTCTGACAGGCTCTCCTGAAGTGGCAGCCAAGATTCCAAAAACAACTTCAGGCTTGCATTCTATCTTAAGAGTTCTAGCACAAAACTGGAATAAGACTCTCATTGGTCCAAGCTGGATCACATGTCCATCTCAATGAATTATGAGGGCAAGAGATATAGTATTCTGACTGGCCAGGTTTGGGTCATACACTCATCACTTAGAGCCTGGGGATGGGAGTGGGGATCAGCTCTACCTGAAGCACATGGAGGGTTGGTAGGGACCCTCAAAGTATTGTATATTTTTACTAAAAGAAAGAGGACGGGGATGGTATGTGGGAGAAGAAAACAAACAGTCCTTTACAGAAGGATCTGCAGGTGTAGAGGAAAATTAGAACAAAATGACTACCCTCTGGTTTTCTGCTGCTACAAAATAATTATAGGAGCACCTGACTGGCTTAGTCAGTTGAGCATCTGAATCTTGTTTTTGGCTCAGGTCATGATCTCACGGTTCATGAGTTCAAGTCCCGCATTGGGATCTGAGCTGACAGTGCAAGGCCTGCTTGGGGTTCTCTCTCTTTCTCTCTCTGTGCCCCTCCCCTGCTTGCTCTCTCTGGCTTTCTCAAAATAAATAAATTAATTTTTAAAAAATTTTAAAAAACAAACAAAATCCCTAAGTAATTATAGATCTATGTCACCATGTCGACTGAAATATATTTTCTAATCCTATTTGAGAGAAATTCTGTAAGTATGACCAATAATGTATTCCTGGATGAGAAAAATGAGGCCAACTTTATGAAGATTGACTTATCGGAAGTTGCAGGTAAATTACTTTACATAAGAGTCGTTCACTCTTATCTAGATGACTTGTGTGTGACCACTATCCTAACCAGCTCATCCTATAACAAAGGAAATTGCCATCTGTCACTTTGCTTCTATGAAATATTTCTGGAGGTGGCTTGCCAACTTCAGCCAGAATTATAGAACTAATGAGTTTTTAGCTACCATATGCACAGAGTGTAATAATAGCAGGTTCTAGGCAAATGTTGTCTACTTGCTTCTGGGAGTGCTTTCCCTCCATGATAGGAGCAGATGCCCAAGGCTCTATTAAGAATTCTGTTTTCTTCATAAATCTGTACAGTGACATGGAGTCCTCATATTCTAGTGAAGTGACTTTTATATGGAAAACATACCCTTGTTACTCTGTTTCTCTTGGGGTTTTAACCTCTGTTGTATAGAGACTGACCCTCATTGTATCCGAATCAAATACCAGATGCCTTCTAGAAAATTTGGCCAGTTTTAAATCTCTAGTAGGTCTTCTGCTCTGTTGGTATCTTACTGATTTATGTGAAAGCGAACAAGATATTAATTTTCTAGAATTTCTTGCCACTTATATGAAAATGACTGTTTGTACCTAGCCCAGTGCCTTGTGCATAATTACTATAACAGATTAGGTCAGATTCTGTGGTTGCAACAAATGACCCCAAATTTCAATGGCCTATAATAACAAAAGCTTATTTCTTATTTTCTCTGTATGTTTCAACATGCTCTATAGATTACCAGGCAATTTATTTCCTTGGGGCTCCAGGATGTGGGACCCCACCAAGGGAAATCCATAAGTACTCACAGGAGACTACTGGGGAAGGGGAAGTGTGAATGAGTGGGTGAGTGTCTTGTAAGTTTATAAATTAGGATGCTTTATTTTTAAAAACTACCAGAAAACCCAGCTTTTTCCATTGACAGTGCCTAGAAACAGCGATACCCTGTATGTACATAAGCAGTTTTATACATGCATATATACATAGGGATTTTTGTCATTGTTTTATAAAAATGAGACCATATTACATATACTTTTCTTTTGCTCTCAACATCTTTAATAAATTTACTTTCAGAAAAATCATTTCATTCTTTGTCTTTGGACAAACCTTTTTTAAAGTACCTTTATAAGCTTTCGTTAGATATTAATGTCTAAAACGTGTTCAGAGGGCTTTTTCTACAGTCTGACAGTGGTGTCCTCTCAATTATCTAAGCCCTCATGATCAAGTTTGGGGTTGTACTTCTCCCTCCTGCTGTCTGCTTTTCATACCTTTCTCCGTTTATTAGCACGTCCACCAGAGGGGGGCAAGAAAATGGAAAAGAGGTGAAGCATTGCTCAAAAATAGATCAGTGGAACAAGAGGGCCCAGAAACAAAATCTTAACACAGCAATTTTTACTTGTGTTGGGCATGGTTGGAAGACACTTTGGTGGCTAATGTTTATTAAGTCATCGGTGGATTTGAAAGGAGGAATGGAATTCACTGCCTATTCTTGATTTTTAAAACTTGGTGTGCCATTTCTAGGTAATTGTGGCAAAGAGTGGTCCTTTAGTAAATGTTAGAAGAATTCAATCAACAAACATTTATTAAGCACGTACAATGCACTGGGAATCGTGCCAGGCAGTCTCTGAATGAATGAACAACTCAGATGTTTGCCTTTTGTCCTACCGAGTGGATCTGCTCTTCTGTAACATTCCTGTGAAAGTTAGGAGGGAGACATGGGGAAAATGGAGAAAACAAATGCATCCATTTTGGATTAGTTTCCTAGGGCTGCCATAACAAGGTACCCAAAGCTGGATGTCTTAAAATAATAAATGTTTGTCTCCATAGTTCTGGAGGTTAGATGTTAAAAATGCGGGTGTCGAGGCAAGGCCACATTCCCTCGGAACTCTAAAGGAGAATCCTGTCTTGCCTCTTCCTGGCTTCTGATGGTTTGTGACAGTCTTTGGCATTCCTTGGCTTGTAACTGCCTAACCCCACTATCTACCTCTGTAGTCGCTTGGTGTTATCTCTGTGTGTCTCTGTCTTTACATGGCCTTCTTAAAAGGACGCTACTCATATTGGATTAAGGGCCCACTCTACTTCAGTATGAAGGAACTAATTATATCTGCCATTACCCTATTTCTAAAGAAGTTCACATCCTGGAATACCGAGGGTTAAGACTTCAACATATCTTTTTGGCGGGGGTGGGGCGGGGCACAATTCAACCCATAACAGATTCTTATTATCAAATGGTTCAATAAAACATTTGAACTATGGATTTAATTATTTTAGAAGGTTGTTGTTCCCTGTTTGGAAAAAAAAAAAAAAAAGGCAGCATAGAATGCAACTCTGAGGCCAGAGTTGGTTTTAATTAGATTTTTACTTCTTACTAACATGTGACCTTGGACAAATTAATTAATTCCTTGTGACTTAGTTTATTTGTCTGAAAAATGGAAATAGTATTTATGGGAGTATTGTAAGGATTAGATGAATTAATGCAAGGCTAGTCCTTATGATAACTTGATACATATTAGCTTTTTGTATTAAAAATAAGCAACCATACATTGACTATTCTTATTTTTTGGAAGGTTTTATTTTTTCTTTTCTTTTCTTTTATTATATCTATTTGAGAGAGAATGCATCAGAGTGGGGGAGGGACAGAGAGAGAGGGAGAGAGAGACTCTTAAGCAGACTCCACTCCTAATGCAGAGCCTGAGTGGGGTTTGATCCCAAGGCCGTGGGACCATGACCCGAGCTGAAATCCAGAGTCAGACACTCAATCAACTGAGTCACCCAGGCGCCCCTGAAGATTTTATTTTTAAGTAATCTCTACGCCCAGCATGGGGCTCAAATTTATAACCCCAGGATCAACAGTCCCATGCTCTACTGACTGAGCCAGTCAGGTACACCGAACTGACTATTCTTATCATTAATTCCCACTAGAAAGGTGTGGTGTTGGGTATGTTGTAAAAAGGCCTAGGGGAATAAAGCATTCCACTGTATGAATGCACCTATCAGAGCTTCCTTCTAAGAGAAACTGGACCTGGAGTGAGGGGCAAGGACCCAATGTACTCCTCGCTCCCAATGCTGCCAAGTGATCATTCCTGACTGCTTGCAGACCATAAAGCCGATAGACTTCTGACAGTCCTGGAGAAGCATTTCTCCTTTCTTTTGGACAGTCAGCCTCTGAAGAACAACTGATTGAAATGTTTCCACAGAAAATACATCACTGTTAGGAAAGCCTACATACATATAATTTAAATTTTCTTCGTTTCCTTTGGGATTCCTTTGTTTCCTTTAAGATGACCTGAGGGCAATACCTCACTGTGGTACCTGTCTTGGACATTCTTAAAAGCAAATTGCAACATTTGCTGGGCCTGGAATGACCTCCCTCCAGCCTCAGAAAAGTCAGAATGTAGATCTGATCTCCTTCAAGAGATGCCTGAGGTGAATAAAAGATTCTCATCACGACTGACGAGACTTGTAGGAGGGCACACTGTTCTGTATTCATGCAGGAAACTAAACCACACTGTGCCACCCCTGGTCCCTAGGACACTGAGTGCTAGAGTCTTCAGGTGGGTGGGGTGGAGGGGATCCCAGGAAGAATTGAAAGAGGATATGATTGTAGCAGGAGCCAGGCATCAATTATTGAACTCATTGTCTTGCTTCACTTAAACATCATAAAATTTTTTAGATGGAAGGTCCTTGAGAGGTCGCTAACTCAGCAGTTGAGCCAAAAATGTAGAAAGTAATATATTATAAGTGAGAGCAGTTTGTGAATGACTGACTTGGTGGATTACTATATTCTTGTGGATTCAAAGTTCTTCTCCTACATTCGTTCTTTTTTTTTAATGTTTATTTATTTTTGAAAGAGAGAGCACAATCAGGAAAGGAGCAGAGAGAGGGAGACAGAGAATCTGAAGCAAGCAACTGAGCCACCCAGGCACCCTTCCCTTGATAGTTCTTTAAGTATGGTTCCAGGACCACCAGCAGCAGCTGCATTTGATCATTTGCATTTAACAGAAATGCAAATTTTCAAGTCCAATCCCAGACCTACCAAATCAGGGGCAATGTGTGATCACAGAGTGCTGGAGTTTATTCTGATGCCCACTCCAGTGTGAGAACCATTGTTAAAGCAGCATTAATTTCATTCACCTGGCACCCAGATGTGCTCTATCAAGGGAGAGCGAAAGGGGTGAAGAAATATGCTACACCTACTGTCTAGGGAATGGGGCATAGAGAGATATGCGTGTGCACATGTAATGCCCATGTTAAAAAAATATATTCATGACACTTGCTAAAAGGAAGATTTTACTCCAGGAGACTACCACGATGGGGTTTATAACGGGGAATAAAAATCTGGCTCAACTCTGAATACAAGGACAAGTGGAGATTTATAGCCAAAGAGCAGAGTGGGGATCAGCATATGGAAAATTACTAAGATAAAACATCAAAGCTAATGGGATTCTTGCTAGACTGACTGAACAAGATTCTTGCTGAAGGCAGGCCAGAGCGATAAGATATGGAAGGAGGGAAATGAAGAATTTGATCAGATATCAAGGGGGGGGGGGAAGGGGAGGGAGGATTTTCCATTAAATTGACCCAACAGGATTCTTGCTAAAACTGGACTAATGGCTCAAGGACAGAGCCCAAGGTCAGGGCCTTGAGAGTTTAGAGGAGCCAGAATAGAATTAGGTCAAGGAGAAAGTCTTTGTCACTCATTAGGATAAAAAGTGACCACTACAGGGAAGCAAAATTTACCACCCCAAAAATATATCTCTTTGGCATATGGCTTATTTTAGGCTGATTATTTTTAAGAAAAACAAGGCTCAAGAAGAACCTTTAACCTTCCCCTAACTGCCTAAAAGGTTTAGAGGGAGGATCTGCTCCCAGAAGGAAGCTATCACCATACATGCGACAGTATAATATGAACTAGGTGTGGTAGAGAGGAATTTAACAAAATTTTTCATACAAATTCCTGTGTCCTCTTGTGTCCATAGAGTCCAGCGAACATTTACCAATTATTTACTCTTTTTCCTCTTCCTGTGAATTGCGTTTCTTCCTTTTGAAGTCCCAGACCCCTACTCCCTTCTCCTTAGTTTGAGATGACTTATATACCTTGTTTTGCCTGTCTTTGGGATCTCTCATGTTTATGTGGATTCTTGGGAAGTATGTAATTAAATTTGCTTTACTCCTGCTAATCTGTCTTATGTCATTTTAATTATTCAACAGCCAAAAGAACTAAAAGGGAAGGAAGACATTTTTCCCTCCCCAACACCTCTCTTGACCCCATTTTACAAATAAGGAGCCTGAGGCGCAAAAGGATTAAAGGACTTACCCATACCACATGGACACTACAGTGCTGACATGAGGCCCTGGTTTGCTCACAGACCACCAGCTTAGAATGTTCTAAAACCACAACCACAGAGTGTGGAAGAGGATGATGGCTGCTAGAGGCAGGATGCAAACCCTTTCTCAAGGGGGATATGGTCCAGTCCAGAGCTTAGACTTGGAATTCAACCATTAGCAAAATGTTTTGGAGTAAAAAAAATTTTTTAAGTGAAACTTTTTCATTTCGCTGAGTACAATTTTAGAAAGTAGCATCTGCTATGACCATAATTTCATAAAAGAAGTGTCATTTTTACACCAAAATAAAATATTAGGTATAATCTTTTTTCAAGTTTATTGATTTATTTTTATGAGAGAGAGAGAAAGAATGAACCTGAGTGGGGCAGAGGCAGGGAGAGAAGGAGAGAGAGAATCTCAAGCAGGCTCCATGCCATCAGCACAGAGCCCGATGTGGGGCTCAATTTCATGAACCATGAGATCATGACCTGAGCTGAAATCATGAGTCAGATGTTTAACCAACTGAGCCACCCAGGCACCCTTGTGTATCTTAAAATAAAAGATAGATCTTTTAAAACACTAAATAAATTTGGCTATTTTTTCTGGAAAAAATGGTTTTTTACTGTGTGTTTTTCTCTTATTCCCCCCCAAAGCAGGAAAACTTTGTGAACAAATGCTCACAGGAGGCTCAAATGCTCTGCCTTAGAAACTAACAGGGGCTTTGACTACCTGCCTCACCATGCAAGGTGCCATCACCAAGTGGGCATTTGATAAATGTTTTTTGATGATAAAAGTGATGAGGACAGAATGGATTTATAATATTTATTACAGTTGGGAAACTACATGCTAGAAGAACAGAGGACTTAAATTGCTTTCCCAAGGTCACATAACCAGTTATAAAAAGACCTGGTGCTGGAATTGAAATCGTCTATCTCCTGGTTCCAAATCCTTCACCTTTAGACCACACTGATGTTGATAAAGGAAGTCTAATAGGATGTCCCTTATGTGCTTGAGGCAACATATTAACTTACCCAGGCAAGAACGATATGATAAAATCAAACGTCAGGACTTATTACAAGATATAAAGATAATATCAACCCAAGAGATCTCAGGAAATTTGGGGATTCTAGGTTCAAGTGGCAAAAAGGCAGCATAAGGAAAGGAGGACTGGAGTTTGCGGGAGGGAACCAGAAATGTTTTGCATGATAAAATGCAACCTCTGGCATGGCCAGGCTGCACTTATGCAGATACCAATCAATTTCTGGAGTTCCAAACTGGCAAGTCTTGCTAGACAGGCTTTAAACCAAGAGGAAAGGGGGAAGGAGCATCCATTTAACTCATATATCACCAGATATATTTGTGATGTGGAATACTGGACTAAGAGTGGTCAGTGGATAACAGTATTGAAAATTTAAACTTCGGTGTGCACATCAGCAAAATATCTTTATTTGTTATACATCTGTGTTAAAATATGGGGTAACCACACTGTGGCATCTTAAATGAGTTTAACTATGCGAAAAAAGGAAGAGGAAGTGAATTTGCCATGACAAACAGTTTGAAATAATCTGTGGTGAACACCAAAAGGCTTCTTACAACCAAAATCTGTTACAGAAAATGAGCCAGGTAAGAAACAAAACAATACTTTAAATTTCTGTTGCACAAAAGGTTCTGTGACAGTATGTGCCGTGTTGCAGGCGCTGACAATTGTGTAGGATTTGAGTTCTCTGGATTGTTGAACATCTGTCTTCAGAGCACTTTTTGGTTTCTAAGAATGTAACATGGGGCAGGAAGTAGAGAAATCAACCAGAAGTAAGGTTTTCATGAGCCCAAAGGAGGTCACCGCAAAGATCTTATGAGATAGACTTGTCTTTAGAAGTGCCTTTGGGACTGTCTGGTCATAACTGCTTTCCCGGGTATGCGCAGCTGTATATATCTGCTGGGTGAAGTTACTCAACAGCCTCTGGGATGCATTCAGGTTCAAATGCAGCTTCCTTTCTCCTGCTGGTAAGTCAGAAAAACTATTTCCTGTTAGCAGTTCCTAGCTTCCCTCTTTACATCTCACAGCATTGTCAGTGAATTAACCTTGCCCTCGCTTAATTAGCCAGCAAGTTCTTCCTTGTACAGCATCCTAGGTTTAGTCACTAGATGGTTCTGATATAAGGGTGTTGCAATACAATGGAAGAAACTTGAAAGTCCAAACTATCCCTGAGCTTTAACACTGCCCTTTCGGTTTCGTTTGTTTTGTTTTGCTTTGCTCTTTTTACATAGGGAGACTGTCTTTGCTGATGTGGTGCTCAGACCATTAGACAGGCTCATTATGGAGATTTTTCTGATTATTTCTGGGATTGAAATACCTGCCTGTCCCACATACTTTCCTAGGTGTGGTCTCTGGGAGAACTGGTGTTAAAGCTGGAAAAACAGCAGTCACAATGAGGTCTGGGAGGTGTCGAGAGGAGGGATGGAGTGGAGGGGCCCAGCCAGGACTGTTCCACACAAAGGGAACAATATTGACCGTGAAGGTATGGGTGGCGTTATAACCTTATTCCTTCTTCAGGGGAGCACTATACATATACCACACTCAAGCACAGCTTTATTCATCTAAGAATAATCAATTGGTTCACAGATCACGGCAGTGGAAAGATATTCAAATTCAGAAGAGCCATAATAGAACTATTTAATACAAAGAAAATGAACAGAAACGCAAATTAGGGCACAATATCATATTTTGACTTACTTAAGTAGCTAGTAGAAGGCACGAAACAGGCATCATCATACATCACCAATGGGTACAAGCTCCTAAACCTTTGAGAATGTGGATCACAGTGTATTAGTTTGCTAGGGCTGCTATAGCAAAGTACCACAGACCAGGTATCTTAAACCAACAGAAATTTATTTTTTCATAATTGTGGAGGCTAGAAGTCTAAGATCAAGGTGTATGTAGGTAAGGTTGGTTTCTTCTGAGGCCTCTCGCCTTGGCTTATAGATGCTCATCTTGTCTGTCTTCACATGGTCTTCCCTTTGTATATATCTGTGTCCAAATGTTCTCTTCTTATAAGGGCATCAGGCATATCGGATTAGGGCCCACTCTAATGACCTCATTTTAACTTAGTTACCTCTTTGAAGAGCCTGCCTCCAAATACAGTCACATTCTGAGGTCCTGGGGGTTAGGACTTCATCAAATGGACTTAAAAAGGGACACTTGACTGACTTTTTAGGAAGCTATACTAAAGAAGTAAGTATAATTCCTCAAATTATAGGATATATATTACTTTCTTATAACCTGCATTTCTTACTCATTACATATTTTTAATACTTCTCTATGTATTGAAACACTGATAACGTCAATTTTTATTTTTTTTATAAATTTTTTTTAGTGTTTATTTATTTTTGAGACAGAGAGAGACAGAGCATGAACGGGGGAGGATCAGAGAGAGAGAGGGAGACACAGAATCTGAAACAGGCTCCAGGCTCTGAGCTGTCAGCACAGAGGCCCACGCAGGGCTTGAACTCACGAACCGTGAGATCATGACCTGAGCCAAAGTCGGGCGCCCAACCGACTGAGCCACCCAGGCGCCCCTATAACATGAATTTTAAATCATTATCTAGTATTCTGTCATACAAACACATTGTAATTTAGTTAACAATTCTTCTACTTTTAATTTTTTGAATAAGAAATACATGCATACAGTTGCAAATGAAAACAGTATAGAAAGGGTAAACACTAAGAAGACTCCCATCCTATCCCCCTTTCCTCATAAATAACTCCTTTTATTGGTTTCTTGTGTCTCCTTCCAGTGTTTTCTTATGCAAATAAAAAAGCAAATGCAAATATACATTCGTATTTCCCCTGCTTTCTTACACAACAGAGAACACACTGTTTACACTTCTCTGCACCTTTTTTTTTTTTACTTAATATATTTCTAGACCGTGTCCATTATCAGTACTGCAAGAGCATCCTCATTCTCTCCTACAGCCACAAAACATACAATTGTGTGAATGAACCATAGTTTATTTAACCAGTGTCCTCTGCGGAAGGTTATTTCTCACCTTTTTCTATTACGTGGAGGGACAAAGAATAAACTTATACATATGTCATTTCCTACAATTACAGGTGTATTGCTAAGATAAATCCCTAGGAGCGGGATTGCTGAGTCAAAACGCCTTTCTAGTTTTGATAGACCCTGCCTCGTTGCCCTGCATAGGGGCTGCGCCATTTTGTGAGCAGCGACTAATTTTGCACAGCCTCCCTAGTAGGATGAGCTACAAACTTTTGGATGTTGATCAATATCAAATGCCTCATTTTTGAACATTTAAGTTGCTTCCACTTTCACTACACTTAACAACACTATGATTAATATCCTTATAGCTTTACCTTGGCTCATGTTTTAATTATTCCCTTAAAATAAATTTCTCAAAGTTGATTATGTTGTTCCAGGAGTATCTGCATTTTTAGAGCTTTTTAACTGTACTTACTTGGGGGATTCTTGAAGTCTCCTGGGCATGGAGAGGAGCACTCTCCCCTCCTGCAATGTAATTAATGCGCTAAGCTTATATAGCTAATAAACAAAACTTAGAAAATCAGTTTTCTTTAAGCATTTAAACATGATTTTAAATTTAATTAATCAAAATCTCTTTAATGGTTTAAAATTTAATTACAAATTTAATATAAAGAATTATTTAGAATATTTCAAATGCTTTAAACAGCAGTGATAAAACTTACATTTACAATTTCAAAACAGCAATACCCTGAATTCAGTTCATTTTTATTTTATTATTATTATTTTTGTTTGTTTAAACTTTTTTTTAATGTTTATTTATTTTTGAGAGAGAGAGAGAGAGAGAGAACATAGGAGCAGGGAAGGGGCAGAGAGGGGCAGGGGAGGGAGACAGAGAATCTGAAGCAGGCTCTGCACCGTATGCTGTGGGGCCTGAACCCATGACCCATGAGATCATGGCTTCAGTCAAAGTCCAACGCTCAACCGTCTAAGCTACCCAGGTGCCCCTTTATTATTACTTTTTAAAAGATTTTATTTTTAAGTAATCTTTACACCCAGTCTGGAACTCAAACTCAACAACCCCGAGATCAAGAGTCATATGATCTACTGACTGAGCCAGCCAGGTGTCCTCAATTCATTTAAAAAAATTATTTGTATACTTGTTTTTACACCTTCCTAAGGTTGCAACAGTACCAATTTCTATACTTTCCTGGGATTATACTTTTCTGGTAATTTTATGAGAGACAAAATTTTTAAAAAAACAGACAGAAAATAGACTGCTTCAGACTAGGTTAGAGAGCCTGAATTGTCAATTTCATTGACTTGTAGTTTTATCTTCTAAGGTAATTCAAACCTAAATCATCTGTCATCTGAATACTCCTCCTCCCTCTGCCCTTTTTTTTTTTTTAATAGGCTTTCTTTTTTAGAGCAGTTTTAAATTCACAGCAAAATTGAGTGGTAAGTACAGAGAATTCCTATATTCTCCCTGCCCTCACGCACGCACAGCCTCCCCCACTATCAATATCCCCCACCAGAGAGGTGCATTTGTTGCAACTGAACCCACAATGACACATTGTTATGACCTAAAGTCCATAGTTTACCTTAACTCACCAAAAGTTCACTTTTGGAGTTGTACATTCTGTGGGTTTGGACAAATGAATGGCATGTATCCATCATTACAGTATCATACAGGGTAGTTTCACTGCTCTAAAAATCCTCTATGTTCTGATTGTTCATCCTCCCATCCCACCTAAGCCCTGACAAACACTGATCTTTTCTTACTATCTCCACAGTTTTGTCTTTCCCAGAGTGACATATGGCTGAAATCATACAGTATGTAGCATTGTCAGACTTGCTTTCTTTAATAATTTGCACTTAAAGTTCCTCAATGGCTTTTATGGTCTGAGCTCATTTCTTTTTGGTGCTGAATAATATTCCGTTGTTTGGATGGACCACAGCTTATTTGTCTGTTCAGCTACTAAAAGACATCTTGGTTGCTTCCAAGTTTTGGCAACTCTAACTAAAGCTACAGTAATATCAGTGTGCAGATTTTTGTGTAGACCAACATTTTCAGTTCATTTGGATAAATACCAAGGGGCATGTAAGAGTATGTTTAATTTTGTAAAAAACCTATAACTGTCTTTCAAAGTGGCTGTATCATTTTGCATTTCCACCAGCAATGGATGAGGGTTCCTATTCTCCACATCCTCACCAATATTTGATGTTGTCAGTGTTTTGGATTCGGGCCATTCTCATGGGTGTGTAGTAATATCTCATTGTTGTTTTAATCTGCAATTCCCTAATGAAATATGATGTTGAACATTTTTTTCATATGATTATTTGCCATCTGTATGTCTTCTTTGGTAAGATAAGCCCCTTTTTAATAGTTAGATTTTGCTCATATCAAGGGAACTTTTCATGTCCACACTTTCATATAGATTTTAGTTTCTTGTAAGATGATCTCTTTTCCTGAAATAATGTATTCTTTTTTGTTTGCTTGGTCAGCATTATAGAAACCAGTAACATGTCCCTGTTAAGTATTAAGTCCTGGTCTTCTAGCACTATAGGGAAACTAGGTAAGTCTTACTCGGCCTTGGAAGTAATAAGCCCTTTATAGGTTCATCTCCATGGGGACAAGGATAGAGATTATACTGCCTCCCTCCCTTTTCAGAGCATGTAGCTAATCCATCATCTTTCCACCCTCTCGTGGACCCCCTTCTCCTACTTCTTCCTATCTTTGGTAGAGTTTCTACTTTTTTCATTTGATTTGGCTATCTCACAGCTCCATGACTTTCCTTTTTCCTTCTTAATCAAATAGAGAAAATATGTACCACATTTTATCAAATATAAGATGGTATCATCAGCTGTGTCATTATTTTATATACCTCTAAGAAAGAAAAATCTTATTAAACTACACACAATGCCTTAACAATAGTCTGGGATGACTTAGGAACTAGTTAAACTACCCTCTCAACACTCTGAAATTCTTTTATTTCTTACAAGGGATTTGGCAATATTTCCTGCCTTCAGTTATATTTCTTGGTGTGTGATAAGAATCTTTTTGTATGTATCTTAGTAACAAAATATAACCAGCTCCATCTATTTGTGGGCATTTTTCTTTCTCAGTTTCCATAAAGTACTTGGTTGTTTCATTGAACAAAAATATGAAAAATATGTTGCCATTCCTCTGAAGATGAAGTCCTCACTAATATCAAATGCACATTCCATTGCTCTGTTTCACTGCCTTTCTATGTACACAATACCTCATTTCAACAAATGCCAAAATTACAGAAGAAACTTTTTTTAGACATTTCAAATGACAGTTAAATTCAACCTGTAAAATACCAACAATGTACGTTACTTAGTGAAAGTGAAAACATCATGAACAGCTGTGACCAAGTATGAACACGCAGCTCTTCACCAACAGCAATTTATAAAGCCATTCACAGTAGAAGCACAGTTTTAGAGATGTTAAAAATGTAAAAAAATAAAAGGGGGGGAGGGGCATCCGGGTAGCTCAGCTGATTGAACATCTGACTCTTGGTTTTGGCTCAGGTCACCATCCCAGAGTTACGGGATTGAGCCCCACGTCAGGCTTTGTGCTTGAGCACGAAGCTTGCTTAAGATTCTTTCTCTCTTAGGGTGCCTGGGTGGCTTAGTACGTTAAACATCTGACTTCGGCTTGGGTCATGATCTCACAGTTCATGGGTTCAAACCCCGTGTTGGCCTCTGTGCTGACAGCTCAGAGCCTGGATCCTGCTTAAGATTCTATGTCTCCCTCTCTCTCTCTCTCTGCCTCTCCCCTGCTTTTCTTATAATCCTTATATATTTCATCATTCACCAATCTGTAGTACCTCTTTTGACACTGCTAAATTTCCTTCAAGAAATTTCTACACTCATGCTCATACCGGCATTACTCACAATAGCCAAAAGGTGGAAGTAACCCAAATGTCTGTTGACTGATGATTGGCTAAACAAAATGTGGTACATACATAACATAATAGATTATTCTAATTTGAAAGGAAGGAAATTCTGACAACATCTGTGCTGCAACATAGATGAAATAAGCTAGTTGCACAAAAGACAAATGCTGTATTATTCAACTTATATGAGTTACCTAGAGTAGTCAAATTCATAGAGACAGAAAATAGAACGGTGGTTGCCAGGGCTGGGCATGGGGGAATGCGGAGTTGTTTAATGGGTATAGAGTTTCAGTTTTGGAAGATGAAAAGCATCTGGAGATTGGCTACACAGCAATGTGAATGTACTTAACCCTACTTAACTCTGGTTAAGATAGCAAATTTTATGTAGAGTGTATTTTCCCACAAGTAAAAACAAAATTTTATTCCTACTTTCATCAGTAGGGTATAGGAGTATTTATTTCTCCTAAAATTACTTTTATAATGAAAACAGCAATTAGTTTTATTTTTCAAAGTTTAATGAAGTTGATTGGAAGAATTAACCATCCTTAACAATATACGAATATTGATAAGCACTTTTTGTAAATTTTGCGATGGAGAGTGAAAACATCCTCTAAGTATGGGTTCTTAACTTGAGGGCCCATGGATTTTTAGATCTATCACCAGGTTGCAGAACCCCTGAGCTTGTGTGCCAAATCACATGAGTGTTCATATGTGTTTCCCACCCCCTGAGAGAGAATCTATCGTTTACATCAAATTCACAAAAATCTATGTGACTCTAAAAGAAGCTTAATCCTATTGTTCTACAGAAATAGAAATCTTCAAAAGTGCCAGAATTGAGATTTGAAAATAATTTAAAATGCTACCAAAATAGACCAGATGTAGCAATTTAACAGGTAAATACAAAATTCTGCTTTTATGTTCAAAAAATTAATTTCTCAAGTGGAACCCCAGCTTAATAGCACTTCACGTGAAAACATCTGGGGAAGTAAGAGCAATCTTCTCTATCTCAGCCGCACATCAGAATTATCCGCAGCTCTATCCAAACATACAGATGCCTGGGCTACTGCGCTGAAGACTTTAATTCAGTAGGTCTGTGATAGGCCTTAGCATCTGTATTTT
This sequence comes from Neofelis nebulosa, assembly GCF_028018385.1. Taxonomy (NCBI): domain Eukaryota; kingdom Metazoa; phylum Chordata; class Mammalia; order Carnivora; family Felidae; genus Neofelis; species Neofelis nebulosa. The sequence continues at coordinate 62,032,279 of NC_080783.1, forward strand.
TCTGAAGTTTAACAGTTGTTGCTTATGAACCCTTGTCCTGGGTTAAGCACTGTGGTTTTAGACAGCTTAAAATTGAATCCCCACTCCCATGTCACTAGCTGGGGGACTCTGCTAGCATTAGATGATTCATCTATAAAATGGGAGTAAAACTGTCCCCGATTTCATCATGTTATGATGAAGGTAAAATGAGTTAATGTCTTAATGGGGTTTCCACATTTAGCAAATAAATCTAGAAGACACACAGTTAAATTTAAATTTTATTTTATGTTTTCATTGAAATTTTAGATAATTTTTTCATATAAGTATAATCATGTAATATTTAGGACATACACTAAAAAAATAGTTCATTGTTTATCTGACCTCAAATTTAACTGAGTGTTTTATATTTTGTCTGGCAATCCTATGTCTTAGGCATGGTGGGAACTCAAAAAATATTAATGAAACCCAATAACAGTCCCAAACTGTAGCTTCTACATGAGCCCCGAGTGTGAGGCAAGTTGTTTAAATGCTTGAATAGTTGGCTAACTAGCTGGCTATAAGTAGTTTTAGGCTAAATTAATGGTGAAGTCCAGCCAAGGGAACTGAGTTTCATCTCCCTTTCCTGTGGTTTGAGTAAGCTGGAGTAAAATTCGGGAAGACTTGAGCAGAAAAGATGAGTTCAGGGTGATGGAAAAACTCCCTTTAAGAACCACTTAGATTTCTTCAGAGTTGTACCAAGGTAAAGATTAGAACCAAAGTAGAAGATTGACCTCGAAGTGGCTGTTAGGCAACTGTGAGGAAAATTCTCAAGAGCTAGATCAGTCTATACATCCAGTAAGCTAAAACCTAAAGAGCAGTTGAGTTTCTCACCAACTGTAGCTGGTGACTCCTGTCAAAAGTGTCACAAAGGTCAGGGCGCCTGGGTGGCTCAGTTGGTAAAGCTTCCGACTTCAGCTCAGGTCATGACCTCACTCTCTGGGAGTTTGAACCCCATTGGGCTCTGTGCTGACAGCTCAGAGCCTGGAGCCTTCTGCAGATTCTATGTCTTCCTCTCTCTCTTCCCCTCTTTCTCTCTCTCAAATGAATAAACATTAAAAAAAAATTTTTTTTTAAGTGTCACAAAGGTAAAAAAAACAAAACAAACAAAAAAAAAGTGTCACAAAGGTGATTTCCTAATTGAATGGTTGTATATATGGCCCAGTTGTCCTCCCAAATGCTCCAAAATAAGGTCAGGCAGAGTTAGTGTTGATAATGTGACTCTTACCAAATAATGACTCTTCATCCAGGAATTTCAAAGGATGTTCAATGATTGATGATGAAATATTATATGTATATCTGTAAACAATGTGATGGCAATTAAGTCACAATTAACAAGCATTGGTAAAGTGAATTTAAAATGAATCACTTGGGGCACCTGGGTGGCTCAGTCGGTTGAGCATAGGCTTCTGCTTAGGTCATGATCTCGCAATCTGTGAGTTCGAGCCCCTTGTCGGGCTCTGTGCTGACAGCTCAGAGCCTGGAGCCTGCTTTGGGCCTGTGTCCCCCTCTCTCTCTGCCCCTCCCCCACTCATGCTCTGTCTCTCTCTGTCTCAGAAATAAATAAACATTTAAAAAAATTTTAATAAAAAAATTAAAAAAATAAAATGAATCACAAACTTACTCTATAAATGTGTAGGCTTTTGTGATGAAATTAGGATGAGGAACACAGATAATATAAGACGGGTCTTAGTCAAGTGCCTAATGTGACTTAGAAGCAATTTTTAAATTTCAAATAAAAAACAATATAAACTGAAACTGATTGATCCTACTATATTTCTGATACTAATCAGTACCCGATATGAATCTCCCAAATAGTTTCGATTTTGTCCAATTTAGCTCGACTGAATTTTAAAATTTCTAGGATCAAGCCTACCTTTATGGATCCCAATACATCACACCAGGATTGTAAAATGTGGGCTCTGTAAGTCATCCTAATGGAATGCAGAGAAAAGAATCATGGCTTCCACGTAGTCATGTGATAAAGGTATGTTCAAATCATTATTGTTGCACAGACCAAAATTTAAAACTCCTTTATGTGATAGTATCACTCAGTTGAAATTTAACTACCCAGCATGCAGGATGGCAAAAGAAACAGCTGAAGAATGCATTGAAGCATTTTAAGTAATATAATGTTACTGTGCAATGCTGAGAAATAGCAACTCTGATGGGAGGGGAAGTGAAAACCTCACTATTTCTATTTCTATTGTGTTTTCCAAAGAAGGGGTATGCTTATTTGCCTATTTCAATGGGGTTTTATTTTCTAATAGCACTGGTCCTCTCAATGAGGAGAAAAGCTCTTGCCACATTGGCCCTCTTTCCAGTCTTTCACATTTATACTAGTGGCTACCATGTTTTTAGGAAAAGGGAGTCCATGAGCCACTATTGTAAGCTGTGTCAAAGGTGTTCCATCTACTCAGCAGTTACTAATTATTCACTGTGCAATAGTGTTCTTCCCCCTTAGACTTTTTCTATTTAGAATATCAAAAAGGGGTGCCTGGGTTGCTCAGTTGGTTAAGTGTCCGACTCTTGATTTCGGCTCAGGTCATGATCCCACGCTTCGTGAGATCGAGCCCTGCATTGGGCTCTGCACTGACAGCAAGGAGCCTGCTTAGGATTCTCTCTCTCCCTCTCTCTCTTTGCCCTTTCCCCACATGTTCTCTCTCTCTCTCTCTCTCTCTCTCAAAATAAATAAATAAACTTAAAAAAAAAAAAGAAAATGTTTTAGGAAGATAAAATATCAACAGAATTGCAGGTTACTTGTTCACTGTAGTCTGTACATGAAGACACAAAAATATGAAACCTCCAATTCCATGATTTCTACTGTGTAGAACATTTTCAAGAGATTAGGCTCTAAAATTTACAGGTTCTGTTTTGAATTTGCAAGATAATCCTTCCTCATGACTGAAAAATACTTCCCCAACAAAGAGGACCACCAGATCTGCTGTTTTAGCTATGTCCCACTCCCAAAACAAACATACAGGAAAACCCACTGGCTGAGTGATCCTTTGAATTTCCAAGTGACTCTGGGCTTTAGATATCAAGGCTCAGAAAGACTCAATATTCCTGGGGCTTTTAGATTTCAGAGTGACCCTGGCATGATTTTGTGGGCTAGCCTAGAAAACTAACCTAAAAAACACACATACACATTGCTAATAAAATACTACTTCTAAGATAAACAAACAATAGTTACAGATGCCCTTTTCATTATTTTGGAAAAAGAATTTAGGTACATGGCCCTTTCATTAGAAATTTACTGGATGAACAGGACTTGAGGTTTATTTTTTAGTAACTTATGTTACATATTACCAAAAATGTTGATTCTGGTGATATCAGAGCCATGCTTTATTCATTTTAATCTATTAAAACAAAGCACTGAAATATGGAAATGTGCTATAAATTTGTGTTAACATTGATCAGTAGGTAAATAGAGAGGAAAGACTTTAAGTTAAAATCAGTAAAGAACAGGGGTGCCTGGGTGGCTTAGCCAGTTAAGTGTCCAACTCTGGCTCAGGTCATGATTTCACAGTTTGTGAGTTTGAGCCCCGCATCAGGCTCTGTGCTGACAGCTTGGAGCCTGGAGCCTGCTTCGGATTCTGTGTCTCCCTCTCTCTCTGCCCCTCCCCCACTTGTGCTCTGTCTCTATCAAAAATAAATTAATGTAAAAAAATTTTTTTAAAAATCAGTAAAGAACTGACATAAGCAAACATTTGCTTTTCTTGGATTGAAGGATAAATTTATTATGGTCAGATTTTTCTGATCATGCACAGTTTTGAAGGCCATTTGTAATCACTTGTCATTTCTATCCCTTAGTCAATCAGACCTACTTCTGATGCATCTTTGGATACTGGTCTAACTTCCCATTCTCATCACCGCCAACCCAACCACCAACTCTATCCAGCCCAGCTGCTCTCACAACCTGCTCATTCAATAGTTATAATGGCCCTTTTATACATCCTATCCAAACCCACTCCACTCCTCTACTTTGGCACATTCATTCTAGGATTTTTCCACTGTAGTTTTAAATGTGCACTTTTATATTGAAAATTATTCCTTCTCATCCATAAGATGCAAATATTTTACATATTTTTTGCAGTTGAGATAGTGGGGCTCTATGGATCCATTGTTTTCTTAACTGGTGCCTGTGAGTAGAAAAGTTTCAGGCTTTAATTAATTGAACTAACACATTTGTAGCACATTATTTGAGCCTGTGCATTTATATCACACGTTAGATATGCACATCGAATACATTCATAATGTATTTCCAGTTGGCTAGCCTACATCCTTTGCCTTTCTCTCTGTCTCTCTTTTTTTCTTTTTGTACTTGTTTATCCCTGGTAACTATAGAACATAGATGAATACTTTCTTTAGGTAAACTTTTGGACATGAGCTGTGATTTAAGAGGGGAAAGACCATCTCCCCTATATAAGTTGCTTATGTAAACATTTATTGACCATCTGCTCTGGGCCAGGTGGCATGCTAGGTATTAAGGATACCTAGCCCTAACGGGCACATAATGTCTATTCTATCTACAAGAAACTTTGTGCAGTGGGTCTCATATCTTAGCATTCTTAGGAGTCATGTGAGGGTTATTAGTTGAAATGCGGATTCTGGATTTCTCACCTACCCCTATTTTTAAACTTTGGGATGGGGGCCAGGAATCTGTGTTTTATTTTTTTTTTAATTTATTTTATTTTTTTTAGGAATCTGTATTTTAGTAAGTGATTCTGATGTGCACAGTCCATTGCTAACACTTAAAAAATTTTTTTTTAATGTCTGTTTATTTTTGAGAGAGAGCTAAAGAGCATGAATGGGGGAGGGGCAGAGGGAGAGGGAGACACAGAATCCCAAGCAGGCTCCAGGCTCCAAGCTGTCAGCACAGAGCCTGATGAACTGTGAGATTATGACCTGTGCTGAAGTCGGACGTTCAACCGACTGAGCCACCCAGGCACCCCTGCATTGAAAACACTTTTAAAACACAACACTAAATTCTATTGAATGTTTAAGAAAAATGCTATTTCAAGGAAGATGTTATTTAACCGGTTTCCTTTTCCATAATTTTTTTTCATCATTTTTTAAAAATAAGAAATCTCATATTCTGAGATTACCAGTTAAGAATAAGAAGATTTGGGGCTGTGCTGGCAGCTCAGAGCCTGGAGCCTGCTTCAGATTCTGTGTCTCCCTCTCTCTCTGCTCCTCCCCTACTCATGCTCTGTCCCTCAAAAATAAACATTAAAAAAATATATATTTAAAGTATAAATACTTTACTAAAAGCCTAGAAATTTATCCTGTATTTTTCCCCCCAGCATTAACCCATAAAATTAAATACCTTGTAACACTGTTACAACAATGTTATCACTCTGTAAAAGTTTAGCTTTCCAAGTTTACTACTCTGAGTCTGCTTTTTCTTTGTAGACACTTTTCCTGCAAGTAGGGTCTCCTGCTTCAAGGAGAGGAACATTTAGTGTTTCTAGTCCAACTAAAGGCCTAAATTATGATTTGCTTGAGATGTGGCTGCTAGCCATATGTGCTCTACTTGGAAAGAGATTGTTTTTAGGGGCCTACTTATTTATTTTTTTAATGCTTCAGGAGTTTATTTCAGTTTGTCTCACCAAAACCAGAAAATCTGAAGAAAGTAGAATTCGGTAATTCAAAATTTCCTTAATGATTTAAGAAAGTAGAGAAGCAATGACATTTACATATATTATGCAATTTAGGGTGGAAAATGTTGATATGACTACATCCTGACATTAAAAAAATACTTTTGACAGTGTTTTCTAGTTACCAACAGTGATGGCTGTGTAGAATTTGGTAGTTTTCTTTTAAAATTTGGTATTTTGGGGCGCCTGGGTGGCGTAGTCGGTTAAGCGTCCGACTTCAGCCAGGTCACGATCTCGCGGTCCGTGAGTTCGAGCCCCGCGTCAGGCTCTGGGCTGATGGCTCGGAGCCTGGAGCCTGTTTCCGATTCTGTGTCTCCCTCTCTCTCTGCCCCTCCCCTGTTCATGCTCTGTCTCTCTCTGTCCCAAAAATAAATAAAAAAAAACGTTGAAAAAAAAATTAAAAAAAAAAAAAATAAAATTTGGTATTTTGAGTTTGATCAGGCAAAGTCCCCACTCCCAGCCAGACCCCCACTCACCCCCCCCGCCCCCCTCGCCCCCCCCGCCCCCCCCCCCCCCCCCCCCCCCCCCCGCCATCTTAAACCTTCTTTTCCAAATCACCTTGAAGTCTCTCCTACAGCCAGGCTGACATCAGCCTCCAGACTGCGTTCCTACACCTTTTTTGCATTTCAACTGCAAGTTCTTTAGGCTTTTAGAGCTGCTTAAAGGGATGCCCTTGCTCACCCTACTGAGAGGAAATCCATTGTCTTAACTTCTCTACCAACTGTATCCATGCAGCTAAGGATGTATATATACCTACATATAAATTGACAGTTACTTGGCTGCCATATATATGATTATATATGATATTGGTGTATATATGTCATTTTTTGACAGCATTAAAAAAAATCTGTGTGATTTTTTAAATTTACATCCAAGTTAGTTAGCAAATAATGCAACAATGATTTCAAGAGTATATTCCTTAATGCCCTTTACCCATTTAGCCCATCCCCCCTCCCACAACCCCTCCAGTAACCCTCTGTTTGGTCTCCATATTTAAGAGTCTCTTATGTTTTTGTTCCCCTCCCTGTTTTTAAATTATTTTTGCTTCCCTTCCCTTATGTTCATCTGTTTTGTCTCTTAAAGTCCTCATATGAGTGAAGTCATATGATATTTGTCTTTGTGTGATATTTTTTAATAAGCAGGAGACAATTACCCACATTAAACTTAAATAAAATAAAACAGGGGTGCCTGGGTGGCTCAGTCGGTTAAATGACTGACTTTGGCTCAGGTCATGATCTCGCATTTTGAGAGTTCCAGCCCCGTATCAGGTTCTGCGCTGACAGCTCAGATCCTGGAGCCTACTTTGGATTCTGTGTCTCCCTCTCTCTGCCCCTCCCCCACCTCCACTTGTGCTCTGTCTCTCTCTCTCTCTGTTTCTCTCTCTCAAAATTAAAAAAAATGTAAATAAAATAAACAATCTCACCATGTCTCTCTTAAAATAGCTACAATGCCTTTGATCTAATTGGAATCTTAACAGAAAATCTTATAACAGCAATCATTTTGTTTATTTAAAAAAATTTTTTTATGTTTTTACTTTATTTTGAGAGACAGAGAGACAGAGTGTGAGCGGGAGAGGGGCAGAAGAGAGGGAGACTCAGAATCTAAAGCAGGCTTCCGGCTTCTGGCTCTGAGCTATCAGCACAAAGCCTGATGCAGGGCTCGAACTCAAGAACCTCGAGATCATGACCTGAGCCAAAGTCTGATGGTTAACTGACTGAGTCACCCAGGCATCCCCTCCCCGCCCCCACCACTTCTAATTTTTATTCAAATTTTACTGAACTTTTCTTCTACAAAAATTACTCTACTCCATAATAAAGACTGTGAAACTCAAAGTTAAATAATAAGTTATCAAGTTTGCTTCATGTGTGAAAAAAAAAATTACAGGATTTCATAAGATTTCTTTACATACTCCTCTTCTTCAGTTAACTTACTTCTGCAAGTATGGATGATTACAGCACAGGTACCCATGAAAGATTGCAGCACTAGGTTGCTATATATAGCTGTGCAGGTTGTACAGTCCACAACCTGCACAATCGTATGGGACAGCTCTGATTGCAGAGGCTTATCTTCTTACATTTCCTGGGCTTTGTGTTTGCAGTCTAATAAGAATAGAAACCAAAAAGGGGCGCCTGGGTGGCTCAGTCGGTTAAGCTCCGACTTCAGCTCAGGTCATGATCTCTTGGTCCGTGAGTTCCAGCCCTGCATCGGGCTCTGGGCTGATGGCCTGGAGCCTGCTTCCGATTTGGTGTCTCCCTCTCTCTCTGCCCCTCCCCCGTTCATGCTCTGTCTCTCACTGTCTCAAAAATAAATAAACTTAAAAAAAAAAAAAAAGCTGCTGAGGATTCAACTCAGTTAAAAAAAAAAAAAAAAAAGAATAGAAACCAAAGAAATATATTTCATCAATAGAAAGCTCCAGTTATGCCCTCCATGCAGTGGCATATAAGCCATTTGCTTTCAACACAAGAGGTTAAAAAAAAGATCCAAATATGTCAAGACCAGGACAATTGCATTATTAAAGCAATAAATAAATAATAAAAGCAAATAGAAAGCTCAAAGTCTTTGAGCTCGGAGTCATGGAGATGTATCTTGTGTCATTTAAGATACAAGGTTTATGAAGTCATGATGGTAGTGATTCCACCCCTCCTAAAGTAGGCCTTTCATTCTCCCTTAGGATTTATATATATTTTTAAAGAGGATTTTTTAAGTTTATTTATTTATTTTGAGAGAGACAGAGACAGAGACAGAGAGCATGCATGTGTGCACATGGGAAGGGCAGAGAGAGAGGGAGAGAGAGAATCGCAAGCAGGTTCTGTGCTGTCAGTGTGGAGCCCTACACAAGGCTTGAACTCAAAAATGATGAAATCACGAACTGGGCCAAAATTAAGAGTCAGTCTCTTGGGGTGCCTAGGTGGCTCAATCCAGTTAAGCATCCGACTATTGATTTGGGCTGGGGTCATGATCTCGGGTTTGTGGGTTCATGCCCCACCTCAGGCTCTGCACTGACAGCATGGAGCCTGCTTGAGATTTTCTCTCTCTGTCTCTCCTCTCCCTCTCTTTCCCTCAAAATAAAAAAATGCAGTAAAAAAGAAGAGTTGGTCACTTAACCAACTGAGGCACCCAGGCGCCCCTACGATTGATATTTCTAAGCATGGCCGCTAACTTCAGGCACTTGATTTAACTTAGCACATGGATGAGGTCACAAATTCCCTTCTTTGATCAAATGCTTGTTGTCAGTACTGTACAAATTTATACCTGAGCAGAATGTTTTGAAATGTAAACGTAAATAAGATTTCTTATAGCAATCCAAAAGCAACCCAAACTGGCTTTATTAGTAACCAAGGAAAATTAGCAGGCTTTTATACCGTAATCATTACACGGATTCTGTAACTAAAAACTAACAAGTGCATGTGTTTAAGTATTATTGATGCAATCGGTGACTGATTCCAAATCTGAGAATAATAATATGGAAACATAATCAAGTAACAACATCCTCCATTACAATCTTCTGTTTTGTGAACAGGTTCAAGACCTGCCTTATGAATGGCTAGAAAAACAGTCAGCATCATGTTGGAATTTGAAATGTGTACAGATAGTCCTCTAACATTGTCTTAACCTATTTCTGCCCTTTGGGCCATGGCAGCCTAAAGTCCATTATTACAAGATTGGTTTCTTTTGTTATCAAGAGCTCTTTAAAGTCCAAATGCCCTTTGGAGACTTGCCATTTGTGGTATGAACATAACAATAATATGAATTGAATATTTGTACATCCACTTTGAGCAAAAATTCTGAAGACGTATTCTAGGGTAAATAGGATCCTGTGATTAAATTAGATTGGGAAAATGTGGAATCAAAGTCAGTTCACTTGCACTTTTCAGAGCTCTGAAGATGCTAGTGCATTGGGAATCTTCAGAGAACATTCTAATGGGCAGCATTCCTACAATGTATTTTACCAAAGAAGGAGAAATTTGTGAGATTGATGTTTTACTGGACATCCTTAGGGAGGGGTGTTGACCTTGCCGGGTAAACCCCTTCTAACATCCAAGCAGAAAGAATGTTAATATGGGTACATGATAAATGGAGTGCTTAAGGATACAGTGGGAGGAGTAAGGGAATTAACAGCTCAATTTCCTTTTGCTTCGTCCTGTGGCCCTCTCTGGGCTGCTGTAGGATACCTGACAGTGACCTTCACCTAAGAAGACCAAGTTAATTCAGGGTACAGCTCAGGCGAAAGGACACTTCACATGGGCATCTGCAGCCAGCTTTGATTCTGACTTGATGGTAGATTGTTACCTTTATGTGTAAAGGTGAATCTGGAAGGCCTTCAAGATTACTTCTCACTGGGGGACTCACAGGGTTCCTGAGGCTCAAGGGCAGATCCAGGTTCCATGAGGCTTGAAAGTTACTCAGTTTGTAGTAACTTGTTAGTTAAAGGAAACTTGTTCATAGAAAGAATACAAAATTAGGGACAAAAGTGACTATTTAAAATGAGGAAAGAAATTAAAACAAATTGGATTTTTTAAACTGACAAACTCCATGAATATCACAATATCTAGGGAAAACAACACAAATTTGATTTCCTGCCTGACACACTTCTATTTTTAATATATAATTTGTAAATTTTTTAATTTTATTTATTTACTTATTTATTTATTTTTGCTGCATGCTTGTTGTTTGCCTCTTCATAGGAAGGTTTCAAAGATTTTATGTAGACTAGAAAGATAATAGAGGCTTTCCTCTAGCAAGCTTGAAATGTGTTACTGAAAATTTAGAAAAGTTTCTCTCTTTTTTTTGACACTTTAAAATTTATTTTTGAGAGAGAGAGAGAGAGAGCGCGTGCACACGCGAGTAGGGGAGGGGCAGAAGGAGAGACACACAGAATGTGAAGCAGGCTCCAGGCTCTGAGCTGTCAGTGCAGAGCCCAATGCGGTGCTCTAACCCATGAACTGAGAGATCATGACCCGAGCCGAAGTCAGACGCTTAACCGACTGAGCCACCCTGGTGCCCCTAAAAAAGTTTCTTTCAGCAGCATATCTTATCAGAAATGTCATGTAAAATTTTAGGACTATTGTCAAATTTGGGGAACTTTTACCTAGTCTCTTTCATATATGAGAGCATCTCAAGTCTTCTTGTCAGTAGTCACTGACTAATTGACGACTACTCTTCGGTTGAAGACACTCACTGGCGGTTTGTCCCCAATGTCCTTTTGTAGTGGCTTATTAACGAGCTTTATGTTGAGCCCTGTACCTTCACATCATGGTGCCAGGTGAATTAGCACAGTGGGCAGCAGGAGTATTCCTGGAAACAATTCCTATGCTGGCAATGACTCAACTATACACAGAACCTACTTAATGTGTGAGTCTCCTTGATATATCCCATTAAATTCAAATGGAATGTGTCCTCAATTTAGCTCTGACTTAGCTTCGTTCCCCAAATGCCCGTGGCCATTCCAACAACACTCACCTGTCACAAGGGTGGGAAAGTCACAGTAGGAAGAACATAGATATTAATTAATGACCATTAAAATATCTTAAGGTGAAAAATCTACCAAAATATATGACATTGTGAACACATGTTTCCCAAGGCCTTGGAGGGTCTCCATATAAGTGAAGGAACTGAAGTATCAGATTCATCAGCATCAGGGGCAATTTCCTTGTGAAGTTCATACCCTTTCAAGATCAAGTGCCTCTGAATTGGATCTTCAATACTGCACTAACTTGAACAGTCTACTATGCATATATCCTATAGAAACCAAGAGTATGGCAATGTTCCAGGAAACAAAACAGTTCACAACTTGCCTTACAGCTTGAGGTGGCCATGTGAGACAAGCTTTGGTCAAGGAGGCATTAGTGAAATGTCACTAAATGGAGGTTTCTGAAAAATCTCTTCCAGGTTTTAGTGAGCACATGCCTTTTGCCCTTTGTTTGGAATTCAGCTGCAATGCCAGCGGTGGAGCAGCCATATTGTGACCACAAAATGACATGAGGGCAAAAAACCATATGCAAAGATAGAGATGCAGGGGCTCCTGGGTGGCTCACTTGGTTAAGCATCTGACTTTTGGTCTCGGCTCAGGTCATGATCTCATGGTTTGTAAGTTCAAGCCCCAAGTCGGGCTCCACAGCTGGCAATGTGGAGCCTGCTTGGGATACTCTCACTGTCTCTCTCTGCCTCTCCCCTGCTTGTGCTGTCTTTGTCTCTCTCAAAATAAATAAATAAACTAAAAGAGAGAGAGAGATACAGAAAGATAGAAGGGAAGGCTTCTGACCTGATGTCACTGTCAACCCTCACACTCCTTGTTACCTGAAAAAAACTTGTTATGTTTTTCTGTTTTTTGCTGCTGAAAACAATTGTAAATTGAAACACTTCCCATGGTAGTGATTTTGAATTAAGGATCCAGGAGACAGAATTTCTTTTGCAACTCTCTGTGGGACTTTGAACATTTAAAAAATTTGTCAGCCTATGCAATGAATAATGCACATTGTTTTCACAAGTCTTTCCCATATTTCTCATTGACATTTTAAAATCAAGAAATATTTGAAGTCTTAGAATTATGGTACTGTCAATGTTTGAGTTGATTTTTAAATTTTATTTAAATTCCCTTACTATTTTCTGGTTGCATGGAAATTTCACTTAGGACGTGGTATATTGATTTAAAATGGTTTTCATGATCCCTGGTTGACTTATATATTTCATATATCTTTATTTTGTCGTTTTGGAAAATGGAAATAATTACTTGTTCTTATGAAACTCAAATGATATAAATGAGTTGTAATTTCTCTGTATGCCTTTGGTAGTTATTCAACATTACTCCTATGAGATATTTTGCTTGGTTCCTAATGTGCATATGAGGATCCTGTAAAATAAGATTTTAAGTATGTCCAGGATTATTGCTTAAGCTAATGGACTTTGGATTTTCCAGGGTAGCACTTGAGAACTGATCTTATTTTTGCTGAGAGCCTATCAGATATTCTTCACCCAGATCAGACTTGAGGGATAAACGAATTTCATTTGACCTTTGTACCAGGCTTAAGTGCTCCTTATAATTCAGTGATATCTGCTTTTATATTTCATGTCATGTTCATGGGTTCATGTTTCTCGTCCCTCCCATGACTTTGCAATTCAGTACAGAGTTTATAATCTGTCACACAGTTGCCCCTCAACGTGAAGTTTCCTTTTGTTGTAGATATGCTACTCTATTCTTTTATTCATAAATGATTAAATCTCTACTTATAGTAAATTACTTATTCATCCATTCATTTATTCAACAAATATTTAAAGAGTGCCATGATATAACAGATATAGTTCTAGGTGTCGGGAATACAGTTCAAATAAAGCTGACAAGGATATTGCTCTTATGAAGTTGACATTCTAGCAAAAGCAGACAATAAACCATGCTGTTTTACGGCAAGGAATGGACCTAGGGAATGGTGGAAACAGGTTTCCTAAAAATCATAATCAGAAAAACCCAGAATCCAGCAGCCCGGAAAATATCTCCCTTGACTGAAATGGTCTTATGCCCCCTTCTCCTTAAAATTCTCTCTTGCCCTTCAACTTATGGCACTGGCACAAACCATAAGTGCTCACTAATGGCTTAGAGTCATGAATAAATTTAGGAAGGACTTGTGAAATACTGTAGATTAAAAAAAATTTTCTTTAATGTTTATTTCTGAGACAGAGCATGAGTGGGGGAGGGGCAGAGAGAGAGGGAGACACAGAATCTGAAGCAGGCTCCAGGCTCTGAGCTGTCAGCACAGAGCCTGACATGGGACTCCAACCCACGAACCATGAGATATGACCTGAGCCAAAGTCAGATGCTTAACCGACTGAGCCACCTAGGCGCCCCAAAGCTGGAAGGGAATTTAGAGGTAATATGGAAGCCATATTATCTGGGATCCACCTGGATTATCAGTTTAAATAATTCGCCCTTGGACCCTGATGGAATGGAATATCAGGTGTACATATCCAGGCCAGGATGTCTTTCTTTGGTGGTGCCAAATTGAGACGGTTTCTACAGATGGATGCCAAAATATGAAGGAGACACCTTGACATGGGTGGATTGATGGAACAAAATACTAAAGATGAACTTTTATTTATTATTGTTATTTTATTTATTTATTTATTTATTTATTTATTTATTTATTTTGCTATTTTGCTATTTCTATTAGAAAAGTTTACTTGGACCAAAACAAGAAAAAGAAATATCTGGATTTAATGACCTTACTCTCTTATCATTTGTCTTTCAACAATTATATAATACAGAAATATAGAAGTAACTATGAGTGGTGATTACAAAGTAATCTGATTATTTAAACCCATATAGGGGCGCCTGGGTGGCGCAGTCGGTTAAGCGTCCGACTTCAGCCAGGTCACGATCTCGCGGTCTGTGAGTTCGAGCCCCGCGTCAGGCTCTGGGCTGATGGCTCGGAGCCTGGAGCCTGTTTCCGATTCTGTGTCTCCCTCTCTCTCTGCCCCTCCCCCGTTCATGCTCAGTCTCTCTCTGTCCCAAAAATAAAAAAATAAAAAAAAAAAAAAAAAAAAAAAAAAAAAAAAAAAAAAAAAAAATAAACCCATATAACCTACACATTATGACAAGGTGTTCTGTGCCCATTACTTTGTAGTTTCCATTCAGAGTGACTTTTAGTTCTGGGTTTCTCCTAGCCAATGAGAAATCAGAGATAAATAAAGTCAGTTTCTTAATGGGGTCAGGAGAATTCTTTGTGGTACAAGACCGTCCTGCACAATGTAGGATAGTCAGCATCTCCGGCTTGTAGACACTAAATGACAGGGGCATCTCTCTCCCGTCATTATGACAATCAAAAATTTTCCCAAACACCCCTGCCAGGGAAGGGGGCTGCATTGTCCTCCTGATTGAAAACCACTGGTAATGGGAAAAAAAAATAAGTAAACACATCACTTCCACATGACACGATACGTGCTTGGCTAAATATTTGTGTTCGTTGCTATGGGAGCACAGAGTGGGGGCACCTAACCAAGTCTGGTGGTTCTCACAGGCATTTAAATCAGGGTTCTTCCTATCAAAATAATCCAGTAATACCATTCCTATTCAAAATATTTTAGAAATTCTTTTCTGGATTACTTTTAGAGCCTGAGTCATATTCTTTTGAATTTGTTCAACATAGGAAACTTTCTTCCTTTGGAAACATCCCAAAGTTGCTTGTAGCCAAGTCTTGTGAATAAGACAAGCGAATAAGCTGGACAATATTATTTTTAGTTAAAAACAGGTTCACGGAACACAAAATTATGAGCTGACACTTAGTGGTTATTGAATAATGAAGAGCACTTAGCCCAGGTTTTAATAAGAGGTACCCCTGATATCACTATTTTTCATATTCTTATTATTACAAGATTTTAGCACTCTGTTAAGCATTGGGGATACATAAATGAAAGACAATTCCTGCCTTTAAGGAGTTCACTATCTAGTGAGGGAGGTAGACAAGCAAACCAACAAGTGCAATTGCAAAATGTGTAAGTGCAGGCTAGAAGAGATATATTTGTGCTGCTCTGGGAGGGTAAAGGAGGGGCACTAGCTCAGTCTACCAGTGAAGAATGCAGCAGGTTTGCCGAGGGAATTTGATGCTCTAGCTGAGTTTTGAATGTACAGTGCTAATTAGCTTGGAGGAGGCATGGAAGGTATTCTATGAAGAAGCAGCAACATATCCAAAGATACAAAGTTTTCAATTAGCAATAATCGTGCCTCAGATAAACCTCATTGGCTATGATACTGCCACTGTGCAAAGCTCCAAAGATGCAAAGTGTGGTACACTCTGTGAGCTTCACGTTCTTTGATGTCTGGAGCAGAGGGGTTGGGATGACCCTGTGAGATGGGCAACATCCTTCGTCATACCATTTTTATGTACCTTATCAAAGAATTTGGACTTCGGCTGAAGATGAAGGATGGCCACAAAGGACCTGAAGGGTAGAAATCTGATGATATTTGCATTAAAAATTTTTTTTTTTTAATATTTACTGTTGAGAAGGAGACAGCATGAGCAGGGGAGGGGCAGAGAGAGGGGGAGACACAGAATCTGAAGCAGGCTCCAGGCTCCGAGCTATCAGCATGGAGCCCAGTGAGGGGCTCGAACTCACAAACCACGAGGTCATGACCTGAGCTGAAGTTGGCCACTTAATCAACTGAGCCACCCAGGTGCCCTAATCCTTGCATTTTAAATCATGCTAGTAATATAATGGAAAATGAACTGGAGGAGGGTGAAACTGGAGACAGAGTGTTATTAAGATTTGAGGAAAGAGGAATGATGAGGTCTTAAATAAAGAGATAGGAGTGGGGATTAAAAGGAGAGGAAGGATTCAAGACATTAAAAAAATTATAAAGTAACAGTAACTAAAACAATATGGTTCTGGATCAGGAAAAAAAGATTCATTCTGACCAGTTGATCGGAATAGAGAGTTCAGAAACCAACGGGTGCATGGGAATTATTTATGCAGTAAATCTGTCATTTTAATTTAGTAAGAACAGGATGGAATATTTCGTAAAAGGTGTTGGTGAGAGGGGTATATTAAGTTTCTAATTAATAAGTTACCAAAAACCTGGTCCCTCAAACAATAAGAATTCATTATCTTACAGTTCTATAGGTCAGAAGTCCGACATAGGTGTCAGTGAGCTAAAATCGGTGTCGGCAGGACTGCTTTCCTTTCTGGAAGGCTATAGATAAGAATTTATTTCCTTGCCTTTTCCAGTCCTAAGTGCCACCCTTATTCCTTGATTCTTGGCCTCCTCTTCCATCTCCAAAGCCAGCAGCATTGTACTTCTGTAAGCATTCTTCTATAGTCATGTTTCCCTCTGACCATAGCCATGAAAAATTCTGCTTTTAAGTATTCCTGTTATTAGATTGGGCCCATCCAGATAATTCAGGGTAATCTCCTCATTCCAAATTCCATAACCTTAATCACATCTGTAAAATCTCTTTTGCCATGTAAGGTAACATTTAAAGGTGCTGGGGTTTAGGGTGTCACCCTCTTTTATGGACCATTATTCTGCCTATCACAGGTGAAGAAGATGCCAATTTAGATCCCTACCTCACGCCATAAACAAAGAATAAATTATTTATGGATTAAAGATCTAAACATAAAAACAAACAAAACTACCAAAACCATATAGAAAACTATATAGGAGGATATCTTTAAGCAGAAGACCTTCCTGGATAGGATAAGAAACCCAGTGGTCATAAATAAATTTATGAAACAGACTTGATCCAATAAATATTCAAAACATCTGTATGATAAAAATCACCACAAAACCTACAAAGTTAAGAGACAAGCATCAGACTGGAAAAAATACTTGCAACATACATAACAGACAAAGATAATATTCATATAGTATGTAAAGATTACTTCCAAACCAATAAGGATAAAGCCCAACCTGACAGAAAAATGAGCAAAGGATAAAACAGATGATTTAAAGAAGAAATAAAAATAATCAATAAACAAAGAAGGAAGGGAAAGCAAAACTCCTGTAGTTATTAGAAAATATTATTTAGGAATTTCTATATATGCACTAAATCTTTGAAGAAAGCAAGAAATAATAAAATACATTCAGGATAGTGCTTCCTGGACAGAGGGGTGAGGTAGAGAGGAACATGCTGGGAACTTTAATATTATTGATGTTCTATTTCGCAAATTGAGTGGTAAATTCATAGACACTTATTTTTATTTTTAATGTCATAACTTATATATACTTTAAACTCATTTTTTATGTATATGTATCCAATGGTTCGTGATTTTAAAAATGGAAAATCAGGTTGTTGTTTTGTTTACTTTTATTTTGAAACAATCTCAAACTTACAGAAAAGTTGCAAGAATTGTGCAAAGAATTCCCATATATCTTTTGCTCAGAAAACCTATTCAAGTTTGGCAATGTCTCAATGATATTCTTTATAGCAAAAGGATCGACTCCAGGTTTATGTGTTTGTGATATTAGGATTTATAATAAAAAATGTATATCTAGTCTTCATCCCATTTTTTTTTTTTTTTTGGCCCAGAGATCCTAAAACCCTTGGAATTTCCTAAGTCATAAGAGTGACAAAGGTGTATTGGTGTTCATTACAAACTGTTTTCAACAGCAGGTGACTTGGAAAGCCCCTAAGGATGGGGGCTGGTTGCCAGGGCGAACCAACCAGGCAATTAGGAGGTTGGAAATTTCAGTCCCACCCTTCTGACCTCTTGCTGGGAGAGGGGCGGGAGGTTGAATCAATTGCCAATGGCCAATGATTTCATTAATCATGCCCAGATAATGAAACCTCCATAAAAACCTCAAGGATGGAGTTCAGTTGGTGAATGCATGGAGTTGAGGGGATAGTAGTACACCTAGAGAGCATGGAAGCTTCTCACCTCTTACCACATACCTTGCATATGCATCTCTTCCATGTGGCTGTTATCCTTTTATAATAAACTAGTAAACACAAGTAAATGTTCCTATGAGTTCTGTGAACTGCTCTAGGAAAGTAATTGTTCCTAGGGGGGGTTATCGGAACCTCTGATTTATAGCCAGTTGGTCAGAAGTACAGGTAACAACCCCGACTTGTGATTGGCATTTGAATTGGGTAGACGAGATGGATGGGGTGCCTGGGTGGCTCAGTCGGTTAAGTGTCTGACTCTTGATTTCAGCTCAGGTCATGATCTCACGGTTCATGAATTCCAGCCCCACGTTGGGCTCTGTGCTGACAGTGCAGAGCCTTCTTGGGATTGTCTCTCTCCCTCTTTCTCTGTCCCTCCCTATTTCTTTCTCTCTATTTCTCTCAAAATAAATAAAAATAAACTTAAAAAAAAAAAGAGTGAAATTTCCCCATAGCCCTATCCCCAGATATATTCATTAGTAACATTAATCTTTGATAGTCTGAGGATTTTTTTCTCTAGATTTTAGGTGTATGAGGGAGAAGACAATGGTTGGATTGATCCAGAGTGGGTTCTGTGAATAATCTTTCAAAAAAAAACATGAAGTTGCTTGTCTTGGCAAGAGTGGAGTTGAAGGGATGGATTGTGGGATCTGGCTGGACAACGTAGGAAGTGAAGCCAGAGGCAGCTGACTGATTAGGAAGAAATGGAAAGAGGTGAGGACCTAGAACCTTGAAGTTAACCATGTTGCTAACATGGTGGAGGATCAGCTCTGGAGACATATGAAGACTTTAGAGCACTTGGGTTCAAGCGTTGGCTCAGCTTTTGACTTTGGATTTCTCAGCTGCTCATTAATTTTTCAGAGCCTTTATATTTACACCTCATTGCTTAAGCACACAGAATGATTCATACTAGTTGAAGTCAAGAAACAAATCAACATTGCCTTCACTTGTGAGTCTGACAATTTAGGGGTCTTGGTGACGTTACAGTTTTACACCACCAACTTTGATGTTTTATTTCCAGTTCATAAAAGAAACACCATATTTTGTTTCAGCTACTATTTTCCTTAATGAGACAGTAATTTTTCTGGCTTCTGTTGAAAGATCAGAACAAATGGCAGACCTTTACTGTTTTTGTTCGCAATCCAAACAAAAACTCTCTTGTGTTCCAGGTTTCTTACAGAATGAATCTATTCCTTGATCTAAATATAATTTCTCAGTCATCATTATCAGAGTTAATCATCCCTGAACTTTTCAACATTTTCATTAGGCCTATAGTTTTATATATGTCATGAGAGGCATCTTCTCTAGCTTTGGACTTTGTGATAAAGTAAAAAATACTTCTTCTTACCATTGTTTTTATGCCCACATAATCTTTCTAATATGTCAAGTGACTCATTTGCAAAATTTACATGACGGAAAACTGGGTTTCAAGTCTTTGTCTAAATAACAGTCACTCATCTTCAAGCCAGTGTAGAACAGCCTTGTGTACTACTGAAGCAACAAGTTAAAACATGTTGCAATCTTCTCAGCCCACACAGTTCCTCCTCTGTTTCCAGGAATCATAAGAGAAAACAATTGGTCTCCTTAGTTTGCAGCACTACTATGTTGCTAATCTGTGCTTTCAATTATCCATGCTCAAGACGAAAGGTATTAATATGGATACAACGGCTAATAATGCGCTGGGGCTTTCTTTCTCATCAGCTCAGCATTTTAATTTCTATGACAAACACCACTTACTAACACACTGGGACCTGGAAGGTGGATGCGTTTTCCTGCCTTCTCAGATGACTGTTCTTTAATGGCTCCTTAAAAAATTCCTCGTTTGTGAATAATGAAGTTGATGTATAAAGCAAACACTGTGTGCTTGATTGTCAAACCAAAAACTACTTCATCGTCTCCTCCTCCTCCTTCTTTTTCTTGTAAAAGGAATAGAAGGGGCTAGCTGCTTAAATGTCAGACTCACGGCCGCAGAGTCTGGCCATGTTTCAAAGCCTCTGAAAGACGTCTAGAGGACGAGTTGGGGGCAGTGGAGGAAACCACACCTTCTCTAACCTTTTCTCCCTCTTAGCTAGGATTCCAACTCATGTCTGTCTGATTCTCTTAACTGCTAGATTATGAAAAATTAGGTCTTTGAAATGAGAGCGAGGAAGAAAAAAAAATGCCATCATGTATATTCATTTGGTTTGGGAATAAAAGGGTGCCCTATAATTTAGAATAAGAGACAGGGATGACTCATTACAACTCTGAAGGTTATTAAGGAAATGAATAAATCGGTCACACCACTACAACTCTGCTTGTCATCACAGCAGCATTGCCAATTTCCCTATACAGTTGGTAATTGCTATTCCATATCTTCTTACATGGAATATAAGACCCATTCTGGTGTAACGATAAATATTAGAATAGTCTCAAATCCATCTTTAGACGAAGCTATAAAAAGCTGTAACTAGAGCAGGTGCAAACTACCTCAGAACCTTGGAAGGAGTCATTCAATATTACAGCACTGAAAATCCACGGAATTATCCAATGTAATAAAAAGTATATATAAAATTTGATAATCATCAGTGTAAAAAGTCCATAATACTTGAAAATTAAGACTGTTTTGATAATGTTTAGTTAAACCCATACCCCAAACCAGGCAAGTGATACAAAGCTGAACCCCACTTGATATTTCTTCAGCTTAATAAGTCTATAAATGTTTAACAAAAAGAATAAAAGCAATATGCATTACAATATGCATTTGTTTGACTCCACTTGGACAAGTAAGACCTTTGGTTTCTCGGTAGTTTTCCTTATAAAGCTGACTGATTCTCAATCCATTTCAGCTAATGGTTTACTTAAATATGTCTTGGTTACTATGATTGTCAGCCTTGGAGTTATCTTTTCACTGTGGTTTTTTTTTTTTTTTTTTTTTTTTGCCTATTCTAGAGCTTCTGTTACCACTGTTGTCACAAAGTTTGCCTGTACCCAAGCCTTCTCTTATGTTTCTTCTTTAAAGAAGAAGAAAGATGGTCACGAAGTAGAAAAGGGTGAGAAGCTAAAGAGCACACACCCCTTCAGCTCCTGTCCATAATCGAAAGCTCCATGACATTTCATCCAGAAATTAAGAAGCATAGTCTTTGGAAATGGAAATAAATAAAAGTCGGTGTGCAGAACAGTTGAGAGCAAGGACCTTGGCCTCAAGGAAGACCTGGGTCCCTATTCTGGTTTCTTTTCTTTTTCTTTTTCTTTTTTAAACACATTTTTTAAAATGTTTATTTATTTATTTTGAGAGACAGAGAGAGAGAGAGAAAGTGCTAGCAGGGGAGGGGCAGAGACAGAGGGAGCAAGAGAGAATCCCAAGCAGGCTCCACGCCGAGCATAGAGTCCGATGCAGTACTCGATCTTATGACCTTGAGATCATGACCCCAGCCAAATCAAGAGTCAGTCGGGGACACTTACCTGACGGAGCCGCCCCTCTGGTTTCTTCCCTTATCCCTGCATGACTTTCGACAAGTTCTGCAATCCCTCCACGCCTCTGTTTTCTCATTTGTAAAATAAGGATTACAATAGTACCTATCACGTAGAGTTTATTGATAGGATCCAATTAGATAATGCATGTAAACACTACATGGTGCCTGGCATATGGTAAGCATTAAAACATGCTAGCTAATAAAACATTGGTGCTATTAATATAAAAATATTTTTGTTTTAAAAATGCCCTATACCCTTGGGAGGAGATGCTCCCATGTCCTTTTGGGGATATCTTTATTCAGAAATGACATGGAGCCCAAAAAGTGCTGTACTTGCATCACTTTATTAGTTGAGAAGAGACAGGTTTTGGACACAACTTTCTCCAGTATCTCTGATACTCCTTTTTCTTTGATGACCAGTTCTGTTTCAAATTTGATGTCTCTAGTGACTCTCCCTCTACCCTCAAGACCACCTAGGGTCTGCCTGCCAAGGGATCCCACAGTAGTGTTTGAGGTAAACCCAGGGCTTTTTGTCCCCTTCACAACAACAAGAATCTCCTTTTCCTATGGTACATTTCTTCTATGTATATGGGAACCCAGATATAATTTTTGGGGCCCAGGCATATTAACATTTTTTTAAGTTTATTTATTTATTATGAAAGAGAGTGAGTGCGGGCAGAAAGAGAGAATCCCAAGCACCCAAGGCTCGAACCCACAAACTGTGAGATCATGACCTGAGCTGAAATCAAGAGTCAGACACTTACCCTTCTGAGACACCCAGGCACTCCATATTTATTCTAATTGTTTATATGTTTATTCAGTGTTCCCAACCCATTATGTTGTTTATTGAGTGCCTACCGCCATATTTCATTGAGCCTAAAGTGCATTGACTCTTGGTGGACGTGGGGGAGTAGGATGAAGGGGGTCACAAGTGCAAACTTTGAGTTATAAGATAAATAAGTACTGAAGATGTACTAAGAGCATGGTGACCTAGTAACACTGCTGTATCGTATGTATGAAAGTTGCTAACAGGGCAGATCCTAAAGTTCTCATCACACGGGAAAACTTTTTTTTCCTTTCCTTTCCTTTCCTCTCTTTCCTTTCCTTCTTTTTTTCTTTCTTTTTCTTTGTAGGTATATGGAGTGATGTAAGTGAACTAAACTTACTGTGGTAATCATTTCACAATATATGTGTACATGTGTACTATGCAGTACACCTTAAACTTATACAGTGCTACATGTCAATTATATCACAATAAAATTAAAAGGGAAAAAACTAAAATATGTTGACTATAGCATACACTTTTATTTTCTATTATACAAACAACAAAAAAAAAGAAACACAGCTAATTTCGCTATATCGTGCTATTAATTGTAAGAGGCATCCCAGTTTCAGATATGTTAAATGTAACAACAGATATTGATTTAGATGCTGGGAAACCAGATGTAAACAAATAAAAGTCAGCCCTCTGGGACCTTGCATTCTAGAGTGAAAAATACAGAATATTCACAAAGAAAGAATGTCTATATGTAATATAATTTCAGGTGGTGAAAAAGAACTCTGAAGAAAAATACAGCTGGTCAGAGGGAGAACTGTACTATAGATAGAGTGGTTGAGGGAGGCTTTACTGAGGAGGGAGCATTTGTGCATAGACCTGAATGAAGTGAGGAAATAGGCCATGTTAAGTTTTGGTGGAGGAGCTTTCCGGGCAGAGGAAACAAAGGGCAAAGTCCTGAAGTGAGGGACGCCTGGCTGTCTTGGTTGGCAAAGCATGCACTCTTGATCAGACCCCACACTGAAGGGTAGAATTTACTTAAACAAAACAAAAACAAAAACAAAAACAAAAACAAAAACAAAAGGTCCTGAGTTGGGAGTGTGCTTGCTCTGTTTAAGGAAGAACTTTGAGAAGGCCAATGTCGTGTGCAGCAGAGCAAGCAAGGCACAGGGGGGCAAGAGGAGGGCTGGAGATCTAGACAGGGCCAGGTCATTCGTAGACTAAATTTGGAAGCATGAAGATAGCTACTGAAGGGTTTTAAGCAAGGGTTTAAGCATGATTGGGGTGCCTAGGTGGCTCAGTCCGTTGAGCATCCGACTTTAGCTCAGGTCATGATCTCACCGCTCATGAGTTCAAGCCCCACGTTGGGCTCTGTGCTGACAGCTCGGAGCCTGGAGCCTGCTTCAGATTCTGTGTCTCTCTCTGTCTCTGCCTCCCCCCCCCCCCCAACTCCTGTTGTGTCTCTGTCTCTCTCTCTCTCAAAAGTAAATAAACATTAAAAATTTTTAAATAGAATGATATGATCAACTTTACAATTGTTGAGATCTCTCTGGCCGCTGTGTGGGAAATGAAAGGTAGGAATCCAGGAGTGGAAGGAAGGATGATTACCTGTGAGAGATGATGATAGCCTAGGCTAGGGCAGTAGCTTTGGAGGAGAGGAGAAATGGTAAAATTTAGAAGATACTTTCCATGTGCAGCAGATCAGGACTGAATTATATGGAAAGTGAAGAGAGTGTGGAATCAAAAATTATTCCCAGAGTTTTGGTGTGAGCAACTACTAAGTTGTGGGACCATTTATAGAATGTGAAGATTTGGGGGCACAAATCAAGAGTTTAGTTTTGGATATGCTAATTATTAGGCCAAAAGAAGTTGACGAGAATTAGTTGGATATTTGAGGTTGAAGTTCAAAGAAAGGTCATGGCTGGGGACATATATTTTCAACTAATTTGCATGAAGATGGTATTTAAAGACACCCAATATGATCCTCAACACTGGATTTGACATGCTTTAAAAAGTTTCTCTTGGGGTGCTTGGTGGCTCAGTTGGTTAAGTGCCTGACTCTTGATTTCGGCTCAGGTCAAGATCTCACAGTCGTGAGATCCAGCCCGGCCATGGGCTCTGCCCTGGGTGTGGATCTTGTTTAAGATTTTTCTCGTTCTGCCCCCCTCTCACTTTCACTCTCTCTCTCTCTCTCTCTCAAAAACAAAAAAACGAACAAACAAAATGGTTCTCTGGTGACTCAATGTATAGCCAGGCTCAAGAACCAAGACCAAAGGAAAGGAGGTAGCTGACAGTAGGAAGAGAAGGGATGAGACAAGAAGAGAAGGGAATGAAGGCACTAACCGTTGGTGGACTCCAACATTTAGTGGATCAGAAGAGGAGGCAGAGAGTTCAGCAACAGGATTGACAGATCAAAAGAAGCCCTTGAGGCAGGAAGGAAACTAGGATGGTGTCCTAGAGGTCAAATAAAGACAGAGGTTCAAGAAGGAGGGAGTAATCAGCTGAGTCAAATACTGCTAGAAGTACTAGTAAGATAAGGACTGAGAGTTAACTGTTAATTAGGCATGATGATTGTATTACAAACAGAAAGGAGATAACGAATGTTCTTCCAGTCTTTCTTCATTATATATATACATATTAGACAGAATTGGGAATCATGAGATGTTTGATAAATCAAAAATAATTGAAGACGGTAAAGATCACATTACTGAAAATTATATTCTAAATATACTCCTTTTTTCTTTAAGATGGTGAATCTAAATAAATAAATAGCCACAAAAAGTATGAATATTTGAGAAAAAGCAAAAAACTATTACTCCCATTCTATTGGACTAACACAGCCACCATTAATTGGTCGTTCACTTTCATTCAGTGAATTCCTACTCGGCAGCAGACTCTGCTGGGGACGTAGAAATAAACACAACAAAAATCTTTGCCCTCAAGTAATTCAGGGGCTAGTAGAAGAGGTGAATACTTTACAAAAACATTACAAAACTAGGGGAGCCTGGATGGCTCAGTCGGTTGAGCATTCGACTTCGGCTCAGGTCATGATATTGAGGTTCACGAGTTTGAGCCCCACATCGGGCTCTGTGCTGACAGCTCAGAGTCTGGAGCCTGTTTCAGATTCTGTGTCTCCCTCTCTCTCTGCCCCTCCCCTGCTCTCGCTGTCTCTCTCTCTCTCTCTCTCTCTCTCAAAACTAAATAAACATTAAAAAAAGAATTTAAAAAAGCAATAAGTGATCTGATAAGGGTTATATTCGGTATACTGAGGGAGCAGAGAAGCTAGAGAACTTAACACTGGGTATTAAATGATAATTATGAAGAGTACCTTGGCAAACTGGAAAATTGCTCACGTTTTAATTTTAGTGAGAAAAACGAGATGGAAAATTGGGCATAGCCCATGATTCCAACCATGTAAAAATGTGATTCCTAAAGGTTTCCCAGTCAAGGTAAGTTTTGAATTGAGTCTTAGATGATGGGCCAGGCAAATGAGGTCAGGAAAAGTTGTGGGGGAGGGTGGTGGGAAGAGAGTTCTGAGCTGGGAAAAGGCAAGAGAAGGGAAACACAGTATAACTCGTTTGGCCACTGTAATAACTTTGGTGTGGCTGGAGTGTGGGCTTCTCATGAGGGAGTAACCAGGAATAAAACTGGAAAGACAGGCAGATGATGACAAGATAAAAAAGATAAAAAGAATCACATTGACTATATTAGCGAGTTTGAGCTTTATCCAATCACTTAGGAGTAGCCACAGAAGAATTTTAAAGTGGAAAAGCAGACTCAGAGTTGGTATTACAAATAGAACCACAGCAGCTGGACTGAAAAGGGCTGAAACTCATGATGGGAAGACTAGTTTGAAAGCTTTTGCAATCATTTAGGTGGGAAATGATAAAGGCAATGGCAGAAGGTTGGATGGATGGATAGATGGATGGATGGGATGAATTCAAAGGGCTCTTGAGGAGACAGTGTGGACTTAGGGAATGGTAAAAGGATGCGGATATGGGGTGGGAGGAGTAGGGCAAACAAGGTTGACTCTCAGATCTTTCGTTTGGATAAGTGAATCCCTGTCCCTGTTCTTACTCCTGGCTGCCTTTCTTCCCAAGATAACAAACATAGGACAAAGAAATTGAGGGACTCATGGAACTCCAATCCTAGAGCTTAAGAGAGATGTGTGAGCTGGAGATACAGACTGAAGAGTCATCATTACATATGTGATTCTTAGAGTTACACGAGTGGATGAGACTAGGCAGGGAAGTTGTACATGTATCATTTGTGTGCTTTCCTTTCTAGTTATTTTCTTCTAACATATCTTCAATTATAATAATTGGGTATATACAATTTTCCTTTTCCTTTTTTCACCTGACATTATACCAAAAGCTTTTGTCATGTTTCACGAGAGTTTTCAAAGCAATCATAACTGTAGCTGAATAAAAATATAGCAAGAGGGTATGCTATATAGTTCACTTTAGCTCTGTGATAGACATTTTTATTCATAGTTTCCCCTCCCGCCCCCCCCCCCTCACATTTTGGATTTTTTTTCTTAGGAAAGATTCTCAGAAATGAGAATATATTTGTGTGTTATATAGTTAATGTGTGTTGTATATGTATATCCAAATTACTTTCCAAAATGGTTGTACCAGTTTATGCTTGATTCCAACAGTGTATAAAAATAAAAGTTTAGGGAAGCCTGGATGGCTCAGTCAGTGGAGCATGTGATCTCGGAGTTGTAGGTTCAAGACCCCCATTGGGTGCAGAGATCACTTAAAAATAAAATCTCCCCTCCTCCCAAATAATGCAAGTTTAACTAGGTACTTGCCATAATTTGGTATTATACATTTGTGGCATGCATATATTGTTATTATATAGGTTTTACATTTTATTGAAGTAAAATATACGTGCACCAAAATGTACAAATCCAAGTGCACAGTTTGATGAATTTTCAAAGTGAACACACTATGTAACCTGACCCTAAATCAAGAAACAGAACATTACCAGTATCTCAGAAGTCTCCCTCACACACCCCCAAGGCAAACCACTGTCTTGAATTTTAACACCATAGAATGGTTTACCAGTTTTTGAACTTTATATGAATGGAATCATGTAGTATGTAATTTTTCTTGTCTATCTTCTTTTGTCCAGCATTATGTTTATACAGTTCATCCATGTCACTGTCGGTAGTCGTTCGTTAATTCTCATTTCTGTAGTAGAGCATTCCATTGTGTGAGTGTTCTATAATATATTTACTCTGGTGGACATTTGGGTAGTTTCTGGTCTGGGGCTACTATCAGCAGTGCTGCTTTATGAAATTCTTGTAGATGTCTTTTGATGCATCTATGTATACGTTTCTGTTGGGAGTATACCTAGGAATAGAACTGATGGATAATGTTTAGCTTTGGTAGTTATACAGCCCTCAGTTTTCTAAGGGTATCACTTTTCACTCCCACCAGTGTATGGAAGTTCCCAACGCTCCACGTACTAGCTGACATTTTGTCTTTTTCACTCTAGCCTTTCTGGTGAGTGGTATTTCATTTGGCTTTAATTTGCATTTCTTCATTAACCAAACATGTTTAGCATCTTTTCATATGTTTTTTGGCCGTTTGGATGTTCTCTTTTGTGAAGTAATTTTTCAAGTTTTTTGGTCCACTTTTCTACTATATTGTTTGTCTTTTCCTTATTGATTTGTAGGACACTTTTGTTGTTGTTGTTTTACATATTCTGAATATAAGTCCTTTACAGATATATGTATTGAGAGTATATTTTCCTACTCTATGTTTGCTTTCATTACCTTAAATTGAGTCTTTTGGTGATCAAGAGTCTTTGGGTGATTATATTAATACAGTTTAATCTGTCAAATTTGTTCATTATGGTCAGCACATGTTATGTCCTATTTAAGAAACCTTTGCCTACCTGTAGGTCATAAAGAGATTTCCCTATGTTCTTTTTTTAAAGATTTATTTTTTATTCTCATATTTAGATCTATGATCCATCTGGAATATATTTCTCATGTGGGTATCTGACAGCCTAATTTATTGAAAAGATTGTCTTTTCCCCCCAATGCACTGGGTATTAGTATTTAAAGTTGGTTGTTGTTGTTGTTGTTGTTGTTGTTTCCAGTTTAACATATGGAAAGTGGTACCTCATTGTTTAATTTGAATTTCTTGTTTTTTAAATTTTTTATTTATTAAACAAATTTTTTTAAATGTTTTATTTATTTTTGAGACAGAGAGAGACAGAGCATAAGCAGGGGAGGGGCAGAGAGAGAGGGAGACACAGAATCCAAAGCAGGCTCCAGGCTCTGAGCCGTCAGCACAGAGCCGGACGCAGGGCTTGAACTCACAAACTGCGAGATCGTGACCTGAGCTGAAGTCGGAGGCTTAACCGACTGAGCCACCCAAGCACCCCATAATTTCAATTTCTTGATTATTTGGGCCATTTGCCATTTCTCTATTGTATTAATTAAGACAGGACAGGCTGGGGCGCCTGGGTGGCTCAGTAGGTTGAGCGTCCGACTTCAGCTCAGGTCACGATCTCGCGGTCCGTGAGTTCGAGCCCCGCGACGGGCTCTGGGCTGATGGCTCAGAGCCTGGAGCCTGCTTCTGATTCTGTGTCTCCCTCTCTCTCTGCCCCTCCCCCGTTCATGCTCTGTCTCTGTCTCAAAAATAAATAAATGTTAAAAAAAAATTAAAAAAAAAAAAAAGACAGGACAGGCTATAAATAACAAATAAAGCACCCAATTTCAGAGGGTTAAAAAAAAATCGGATTTTTTTTTCTGCATGCAAAGTCCAGCGCCAGTGTACCTACCACCTTATAAGGCAGCTGGGCTCCTTGTAGTGACTGGGAGACCCATGTTACTCGCATCTTGTGGTTTCACATTATTGTGTGGCATTTGTAATCCCTGTTAAAGGAGGGGAGTGTGCCGGTGGCACACAGACTCTCAGATCCCTGGCCTGGATGGGACACGCCTGATTTTTGCTCCAGTTCTATTGTCTATACCTGGAAACATGGCCGCCTCTCACTGCAAGTAACCTGGAATGGTTTTCCCTTGTGCTCAGGGTGGAGAGGAAAACCAGATACCAGAGAGGTGGTGTTTCGACTACATTCCCATAATTAACTAACCCTATTTTCCACTTTGTGAATTGCTTGTGTCTATTGCAAGCACAAGAGGTATCTAATGTTCGTATTAAATCAAAACAACCTTTAAAATTTCTTGCCTTGAATTCTATTTTAACTTACTAATGCTATCTCTAATATAGTGCAAGCTTGCTTACTACATTTGTACCCATCCTGTCTTTTCTAGTCTTTTTGTGTTATTTCATTTAGATGTATTTTTTATAAGCAGCAAAGTGTTGGATTTTAATTTTTAACACAATCTGAGAATCTTTTTCTATTAACAGAGAAACTAAATTTAATAACTAAACTTACAGGGCTTAGTCTCACTATTGCCATGTTTCTGTGCCTCTGTTTTCATGTATGCATGCTATTTCTTTTCCGTTTTGTCATTTGCTCTGCGGACCTGGTTTTGTTTGCTTTTATTTTCTACTGTGATTTTAGAAGGTCGGCATTCCTCTGGTTCTGCTGGTGGGTTCCTTAGAGGTTTACACAAATACTTTTAAAATCTACATTTGTTTAATTGTATCCACGAAAAGTCAAACAATAGTCCTTGGAAGCTCTATGGAGAAGGAGGTACCAAACATTTTTTTCCCCCATCTCCTGGTAATACTTCCTTTCGTTGCTCTTTATTAATCTAATCTGGGTTAGTAAATCCAATCTTTTGAAAATATACAGGTTTTTTTTCCCATAAAGTAATTGTTATTCCTACAAAACATTTGGATAATATCCAATAGTACAAAGGCCAGCAACAAGATCTGCCATCATTTTACACATTGAGAAAACCCCTGATAATATTTTAGTATATTTCCTTTCAATTTTTTTTACCATATACATTTTATATGATTGAGACTATATTGTATGTATAATTTTTATATTCTGTGCTAGTCACTGTAATGCTCTTATAAGCAAATCAGTTGTTTTTGGTTATTGTAAAATCTTCACTATCGTTTTAATGACCTTACTGTAGTCTATAAAGTAGATGAGCCATAAGTTATTACCATACCCTTATTATTGTCCATTTAGGATATTTTTAATTTTTTATTGTTATAAATGATGTTGAAAGATTGTCTTTGTGAGAAA
The DNA here is from genome assembly GCF_028018385.1 of Neofelis nebulosa. Lineage (NCBI taxonomy): Eukaryota > Metazoa > Chordata > Mammalia > Carnivora > Felidae > Neofelis > Neofelis nebulosa. Next base: position 62,062,736 of record NC_080783.1, read on the forward strand.
GGGAAAAAAATCACATTGTTTTTCTAATTTAGGATTATTTTCTTAGAATACATTCCCAAGATGAAATCAGTGGGTCAAAGGAATAATTTTTTAAAAAGATTTTTTTTAATGTTTATTTATTTTTGAGAGAGAGAGACAGTGCAAGCGGGGTGGCAGAGAGAGAGGGAGACCCTGACGCAGGGCTAGAACCCACAAACTGAGATCATGACCTGAGCTGAAGTCGGATGCTTAACCAACTGAGCCATCCAGGAACCCCAAACAGATTCTTGATGCATATAGCTAAATTGCTTCCCAGAAGAAATCCCTTCATTATAAAGAAAATCTCAATGTAATTACATTTTACATAGTTCAATTAGGCTTAGCACCACCAATTCTTCTCTCATTATTAGTGTTTATATTAACTATGTCTGCAGCTAAAGTCTGTTTTAGATATCTCTGCCAATTATTTCCAACCCTTATCTTCCAAATCATGAGTTCTTTTTATGATGCAGTGATTCATGATTTTATGATTCATCAAATTGTGTCAATTTATGGGAGAATGTTCCTGTATGCTTTTTTGTTGATTACCAATAAAAATAATGCTTTGACTTAATTAGAAGGTTTCTCTTCTGCATGTTGAGTAATAGATGACTTAGTTTCAGTGGAGAAAATTACTTTTGTTACCAGTGTCCCTTTTCTCTCCCAACCATCTCAACCCATAGAGCAAAGAGAATGCTAAATTAAAGATGCAGTTCTAGGAGGGATTGGAAAGTGTGTTGTGGCCTATAAGCAAAGCAAAAAAAAAAAAAAAAAAAAAAAAAAAAAAAAAAAAGGAGGGAGATAAAAGCAAAGATTGAACTAAAAGTTTAAGACTGTATGAAACTGAAAATATCTTCAGTTTGTTTATGGAATAGATCTGGGTTCTGATGGTTAAATTTTGAATCTTGAAAAGGAAAGAATAATTAGATCACTTTTTGATACACTTCAAGGCCCAGCTAGAATTGCTCTTTTTTTAGGGAGCCTCAAATGTGATCTCTCCTGCCTCTAAATTCTCCCACTTACCTATACTTTACCCTTGGTGTGAATCATTTTTACTTGGGATGGTAGTCATTTGCCTGACTATTCTTTGCTGTCACCACTAAGCTCCATGTCTGATTCACCTCTATACTCCCACAGCACCTGACAAATTGCTTTACCCAGGGTAGGTGCTCGATAAGTATTTCCTGAAATAAATGTTTATCAGTCCATAACTATTTTTACCAGTGAATATACAGGTCATCAAGTGTTCCCAAACAACTTTCTTTACAAAGTGCCCAAGATGAATAATAGTGAAGTAGCAGATATTTCCTTGAGGATTTTCTCATAGTGGCTCTTTTAGAAATTTCATTGTATGTTTATTGATTTTAACATATTGTTTTCTTATCTTCTCATGAGAAACCACCATTCATTTTCCTTTATATTAACGTTTTCCTTAAAAAAAAATAAAAAATAAAAAACCTTCTGGGGTACCTGGGTGGCTCAGTCAGTTGAGCACCTCTTTTTAAAAAAAAAAAAAAAAATTTAATGTTTTATTTATTCTTGAGAGAAAGAGAGACAGAGCATGAATGAGGGAGGGGCACAGCGAGAGAGGGAGACACAGAATCCAAAGCAGACTCCAGGCTCTGAACTGTCAGCACAGAGCCCAACATGGGGCTTGAACTCATGAGGCGTGAGATCATGACCCGAGCCGAAGTCAGACGCTTAACCAACTGAGCCACCCAGGTGCCCCATTGAGTACGTGACTCTTGATTTTGCTCAGGTCACCATCCCAGGGTCGTGGGATGGAGCCCTATATCAGTTTCTGTGCTGAACTTGGAGCCTGCTTGGGATTCTCTCTCTCTCCTTCTCCCCCCTCCCACTCACACACTTTGTCTCTCTCAAGATAAATAAACTTAAAAAACAAAACAAAAAAACCCTCCTTTTCATTTTCTCATTAAACAACAATTTATTTGCCCTTAAATGTGTGTTTATATGTGTTGTGTATATTCACTTACAATTACAAGTGCCAGGGGTTTGGGTTTTTTTTTTTCATTTATTCCTAATTTTTTATTGTTTATTTATTTTTAATGTTTATTTATTTTTGATTATTTGTTATTTATTTTTTATTTTTCATTATTTGTTTTTGTGTGTTTGTGAGCAGGGGAAGTGCAGAGAGAGTGAGACAGAGAACCCCTAGCAGGCTTCATGCTGTCATCATAAAGCCTGATGTGGGGTTTGAACTCATGAACTGTGAGATCATGACCTGAGCTGAAATCTAGTCAGACACTTAATGGGGTGCCTGGGTAGCTCTGTCAGTTAAGCGTCTGACTTTGGCTCAGGTCGTGATCTCATGGTTTTTATGTTCCAGCCCCAAGATGGGCTCTGTGCTGACAGCTTAGAGCCAGGATTCTGCTTCGGATTCTGTGTCTCCCTCTCTCAGCCCCTCCCTGGCTTGCACTCTGTCTCTCCCTCTCAAAAATAAATATACATTTTTTAAAAAGTAAAAAAAAAAAAAAAAAAAGAGTCAGATGCTTAATCGACTGAGCCACCTAGGTGTCCCTCTAACTTTTTATTATAAGTGTACTGTTTGATGACTTTTCACAAACTGTTTAACACATGCTTCTAAACAGCACCTGGCTTAAGGAACAGAATATTACTTGCATCTCAGAAAGCCTCTATTTGCTTTATGGTGGCATTTTTTACTTCTTTTTGGAGGGGAAAGAAATTCTCATCAATATTTGACATTTCTACAGGGATACTTGACTGGCTTAGTCAGAAGAGCATGTGACTCTTGATCTTGGAGTGGTGAGTTTGAGCCCCACGTTAGGGGTAGAGATTACTTAAATAAATTAAAATTAAAAAAAAAAACCTTGACATTTCTATAAGTGTTTCAAAGTTTCTAAATATGTATGAGGTTATAGACATCTCTACTTATTTTTGTCATGTATCTAATTAAGAAAGATTTAGCACTTTATATTCCTTGGAAAAGCATTAAGTGATTTTGTAAATCTGGTTTTTAAAAAATCTTCATTAGTATATTTTTTGAGAGAGAGAGAGCAGGGGAGAGGCAGAGAAAGGGGGAGAGAGAGAATCCCAAGCAGGCTCCACACTGTCAGCGCAGAAGCCCGATGTGGGGCTCAAACTCACGAACAGTGAGATCATGACCTGAGCCAAAATCAAAAGTCAGATAATTAACCGACTGAGCCACCCAGGCACCTGATTTTGTAAATATTAAACCTGTGTATTTGGAAAGATACTGTCAAAAAGTCAAGAGTGTTTGATGTTAATTTTTATAAAAACCACCATCACTTTCTGTGCCTACAAAAAATTTCATATTGCAGAAACAAAGTTCAGTGTAAGGTGTTGAAAATCTTTGATCTTCCCTCTAATGTGATAAATTTATATTTCAATTTAATCAGTAAAACAGAATGAGTGAAGTAGAACACTAGATTACTTGGTTTTATATGTTTTCTTAATCACTTTTCTAAGTAGGCTTAGTTAAGAGATACACTGTTGATTTTAAATCTGCTGTTTGAGTACTGTTTGCTTGTTGTACTTTGTTTTTGTAAACATGTTGTAATACTCATGTCCTTGGCGACAGCCTCTAGTGCACTCTGGGGAGGTAATATTGTTCTGAAGTTGATTATGATTTTTTAACCTCAGGCAACGTGAATCAGTTTTGAAAATCCAGTAATTCCAGTTTTGTTACATATAGATCAATCCCTCTCCCCCATAAGTTGATAAACCTGAAGGAAGCCGTTTCCAATGCTGGAGAGAGCAGAGGAAGTGTGACCTAGCATATAATGCACAAAACCCTGGGACAATCTCTACAGGGATGTGGAAACCAAAATATTTAAGCAGGCTTTGTGAATTGTGCAGGGCAGTTAGGACACAGCAAAATGAGAATTCTTCATAATCCAATGTGATGGAGTCATCTGTCTAAGCATCTACCAAAAAGACTATGGAGGTGGCATATTGCAATGGTAGGACAGGCATCTTTAGAGCTCCCGTCTGTGTGCCTACGTTTGGACAAAGAAGGAAATCAAATCTGGGGATGAGTCCAAGCAGAGGAGACAGGGTGGGCATCTAAGTTCAGTCTGATGAGAAGGCAAAGCTTTCTTCATTTCTTAAACATTTGTAAGATAATATTTCGTACATATAAGAGTAGATCACATACATGCATAGCTTAAATAAAAAGAATAAGACAAACATACCTCTGTACCTCCACCCAACTTAACACGTAGCACATTTATTGATGCTTATCTATCAAGCCCCTGTCTGTTCTCCATGAGTACATCACCCCTTTTCCTTGGCAGAAGTAACCACTCTGATTTTGGCTTTTCATTCTCTTTTCTTTTCTCTTCCTAGTTTTGCCATATATACATTCCTAAACAATATATCATTTAGTTGGAATGTTTATACATGGAGTCAAACTGACTTCATCATTCTTTAATTTGTTCTTTTAAATCAGCATTATACTTGTGAGCATTTTATTTTTTTATTATTTTTTTAATGTTTATTTATTTTTGAGAGAGAGAGAGACAGACAGAGCACAAGCATGGGAGGGGCAGAGAGAGAGGGAGACACAGAATCCAAAACAGTCTGCAGACTCTGAGCTGTTAGCACAGAGCCCAACGTGGGGCTTGAACCCACAAACTGTGCGATCATGACCTGAGCTAAAGTCGGATGCCTTAACCGACTGAGCCACCCAGGCGCCTTGCTTGTGAGCATTTTAATTGTTGAATAATCTCCTATTGTGTGAAGATACATATTTCTATTTATTTATCCATTCTGTCGATGGACATCTGGGTGGTTTCCAGTTTTGGGCTGCTATGGACATTCTTGTTCTTATGTCCTATTGCACACAAGCAAGAATTCCTCTAGGATATATTCTTTGGAATGGAATTTTCAGGTCACAGAATTCAACTTTACTAGGAAGTACTCATTAACTACTCTCTGCTTAGTTCAAAAGGGCCAGATTTAATAAATAAAAATACAGCATGCTCAGTTTGATTTGAATTTCACATGAACAACCAATACTTTTTTTTTTTTTTAACGTTTTTTATTTATTTTTGGGACAGAGAGAGACATAGCATGAACGGGGGAGGGGCAGAGAGAGAGGGAGACACAGAATCGGAAACAGGCTCCAGGCTCTGAGCCATCAGCCCAGAGCCTGACGCGGGGCTCGAACTCACCGACCGCGAGATCGTGACCTGGCTGAAGTCGGACGCTTAACCGACTGCGCCACCCAGGCGCCCCACAACCAATACTTTTTTAATGTTAGCATGGTCCATGAAAAAATTATATTTCATCTGGCAACCCTAACAAGGTCAGTAAACTTTACCAAATCACAAACATTGGCCAATGAAATATGAGGGGGTGGTGGAATATTTGGTCCTTTTTCCCTCTGCCAGAGCGGCCAACCCAGTTGTTAGCTCAGGGGGCTCAAATGCTTGCTAACCAACTATATGGGTAACTAATTGGCTCAACCAATGTGCATACGGCATCAACTCAATGCCAGGCAGGTGCTAGATGCTGGGACTATACCTGTAAACATGAAAGACAAGGTCCTTGTCCTCTCTAGGCTTTTAGCCAAGGTGAGGAAACAGAACAGTAAAGAAATGATGTATGCACTATGGGAGCAGCAGTATGCTGGTGAGGAAGCCCTGATTTGTAGCCTTTGATGCCTTTGGGGTTGTAAATACTCTTACCATGGCTGACTTCAAGCTACCAGTGTGACATCACTGAACTCTGAGTTGGGGAGAGATGCACCCAATCTGTTCTCTGGGCAATATGAACGGGCTCCGACACCACACTGTATGGGGAATACTCAGGGCACTTTTTCCATTCTGTAGGCTCTTTTCTGGTTGGTTGGGGGAAAAGGAACTTGGGCATTAAGTATTTCCTCAACTTTGGAAGGAATCAAATAATAAATATAAAATGCATTTTTTATATCTATAGTCTTGTCTGCTTTGTAACTATTTTTACTATGGCATATACAGAGTCTAATAAATGTAGTTCTAAATTATGATTAGTATATAGATGGGAGCTAAGATATCCCCTTTGGTATATGACCTATCAGGAGACCCTCCTGCATTGCTCCCTCACTTGTATCCCGGCTAATCCTCATCATTCATTTATCCCATAAATGTTGACAGAGTGTCTGTGCCAGGCACTGTACTAAAGCTTTGAGTCTGTCTTCATGGAGCACTCAATTCACAGAAAGAACACTTTCCCCAGCTCATCCTGATTCTTTCTAGGCAGGTTTACTGCCTTCTCACTTATTCAGTTCACTCCTGTGTTCTCATGCTGGCTTTCCCTCTGGGCATATTTTCCCAAGGAAGCTTGCCAAAACTCCCCTTTCAATGATCCTTTCTTGCTTTTCTAGAGATTTCTCCATCCCCAGAGTGGCAGGTGTTCCTTTCTGTCCAAATCTGGACCCTCCTGACTTTTCTGTACCTTTTCCTATTGTGTAAATTGTCACTCTAGCCATCCTATCTATCTCTATCAAATAATTTTTGAATGCCTCTGTACTAGCTGATGTGCAAGATGCAGGGGAGCCTCTACTCACCCTCTACGTTTTCATTATCATAATCATTTTATAAAACCATCTATTTGTATAATTTTTATGCTTTACTTAAAAAAATAAAATGATTTATTGTACCAAATTTGGAAATCATAAAGGAGAAAGAATAATTATCTAATGTCACAATCCAAGGCTAGCAATTAGGAACTATTTGGGGTGCACCCTTGCAGTCATTTGTTATGCATACTTACAAACTGGAATCATACCCACCTTTTCACTTACTACAGTGTGAAAATTTTATTATCTTTTTCAGTATTCTTTCAAAATCTGATTTTAAATGATGACATGATATTCCATTTTCAGGCTACCCCATGGTTTATTTAGTTAACTCTACTGCTGGCAGCAGCCTCTTTACAAGTTAGCCTTGATGATCTTTAATGTAAACTACAGGAATGCAGGAATCAATCATTTTATTGTCCTTCCTAGGCAGCACTTGTAACAATGTATCTACATTGAATTATGTATATGCTGTGATCCTCTAGTTACCATTTAAAATAAAAGGAGCAGGTCAGCATAAAATGTAACCTAGGTTGGTATAAAGATAACTGGAAGCTGTGGAGAAGGTTGGAAGATAACCCACCATCAAATCTCTTTGGTTGGGTTGTGTTTACTACAGGAGAGGAGCTAAACTCTGTAAGAAGTCTTGGCATTGGTAGGAGATTTAGAGACCACCTAGTGGGGCTAACCTTTTTCACAGGTGAGGAAATTAAATCAAGAGGGCTTGTTATCTGCTGAGACTAATACCCAAGTATCTTGACTTCCTGTCCTATTCTCTTTTCATCATACTCAGCTGACTAAGCTTACTTTTTTTTTTTTTGAGAGAGAGAGAGAGAGAGAGAGCAAGCATGAGCTGGGGGGGAGGGGTAGGGGAAGAGGAAGAGAGAGAATCTTAAGCAGCCTCCACGCCTAGTGCAGAGCCCCATGTGGGGCTCAATCTCATGATCCTGCCATCATGACTTAAGCCAAAATCAAGAGTCAGGCACTTACCCGACTGAGTCACCCTAGTGCCCCAAGCTTACTCTTAAAATACAGAAAGAGCATTTATTTACCTACATGTCCTTACAGGAACTGTTTCCCCGTTAGAGTGCATGTACTTTGGTATAAAAGTCTAATAATGGTAGTAAGGTCCTAGATACATATCCAAGAAAAAGGAAAACATATGTCCACACACAGACTTCTACACAAACCAATGATCATAGTAGCATTATTTGTAATGGTCTCAATGTGGAAACAATCCCAATGTTCATTAACAGGTTAACGGATAAACAGGGTTCTATTCATACAATGGGCTACTCTGGCAACAACACAAAAATATTAAGTGCAACAATGTAGAGTAAACTCAATTATGTTGAGAAAAAGAAGCTGGATGAGTACAAACTATATGATTCCATTTATCCAAAATTCTGGAAAATGCAAACTAAGTGACAGCAGATCTGTGGTGACTTGGGGATGCAGTTGGGAGTACAAAAGGAGTATCAAAGGTAGAGGAAACTTTGGAGACTGATGGATATATTCATTATCCTCATTACAGAAATGGTTTCACGGTTGTATACACATCAAAACCTATACTGTATACTTTAAATATGTGCAGTTTATTGTACATCAGCTATACTTCAAAAAGTTGTTTAATTTGTGAGATCCACCTCTTAAGTCTGAAATGCAGAACATGACTAAGAACTCACTGAAGAATCTGAAATATAAGAAAACTAAAATTACTTCTGGTGATAACTGACAACCAAGGCTCTATTCTAGTATGATAGTTTATCTGAACATAACATTACTATGAGAAATGCAAAGTCATAAAAATAAAAAATAGAAATGACATTTTTGTCCCCCTGGTAATCATACCATTTCCTCATGCCTGTACGGTTGCTCTATATCATAATCTTTTTAGTGTTCTAGTCAATTTGGTTTCTTAAAGGGAGCAATAACCTTGTTGTTTTTCCTGAGCTATTACACAGCTACTTTATGTACAAGATGCCCAATCCGTGGTGTGTCTTCTGTGTGTGGGTGTGAAGGTGTGGAGAAGGCTACACTGTATCTATACATTTTGGCAAATGCTGTAACTTGCTTTGGGATTTTCTAGCCGTAACTCAGCGGCGGCATGAAAACAAGTTGGAACTTTCTAGAAACCATACTCTCCTACAAGATGAACACTGGATAGTTTCCCTAAATGTGTGAATTCATTAATCAAGTTTTTTTCTATCCAGATTATCCACTTACCGTCTTAAAACAAAGAATTGTACACCACACACAGAGTGCACAACACCGGTAAAGATTCTTTTTAGAAAACATTCATAAAGTTTTATTTTCGCCCTCCCCCGCCCCCAACTTATTTTCGTAGCTCTTCTATTCGGTAATCACTACAATTCTGCAGACGGGGAGACGCACGCAGGTTTTTTCGCACACTACAAAGGGGACAGAAAGAAGCAACTCTTAACTTTTCAGTTCCATTTTGAGAAATGATCACATCGAACTCCTGAGAAGGACAGCCCAGCAAGAGCAGAAGCATTTCTCCCCAGGCTGGGTGTGGGTCGGGAGCCAGGCGCGCTTCCGCGGGAGGGAGGGGGAGTCAGGTGGCAACGGAGCGGGAGCCAGAGCCGGCGGGGGAGCGTGCGGGGTGCGCCTCCCTCCGGCCGGCGCGGGGAGGCCGCCCCCGCGCTCTCGAGTCAGCCGGCCCGGGGCTCCCGCGCCGCGCTGAGATCCGCGGGTGCGCCAGGGGCGCCCGGCACCCGCGTCTCCTCCCTCACGCGCTCGCTCCCTCTCCACCCCCCCCCCCGCCCCCAACCCCTGGCAGGTCCCTCCCCCATGCCTGCTCCCGCGGCCGCCGCCGCCGCTACCGGAGGCACAGGAGCCTCGCGATAGTGTTTGCACAGGCGGCGCGTGACGCCGCCGCCGCCTGTAACTGATGCAGAGGTTACCCCGCCGCCTCAGCCGCCACCCACCGCCCGCCGCCGCCGCCGCCACCCAGGCGACGCCGGGGGCCGACGCACTGCAGAGGTGCCGGCAGGTTCCGCTCGCGGAAGTCTCCTCGGCCGGCGCAGCCCGCGCTCCGCCTGCACTCCGCCGGGCGCCCCCTCGACGCCTCCGCCGCCGCGCTCCTTCCCTCCGCCTCTTCCCCGGCGCGCCCGCCTGCTCCCTCGCTTCTCCCCCTTTTCCTCCTCCCCGTCCCCTCTCCTCCCCTCACCTCTTCCCTTCCTACCTCCCCCCTTCTCGGTTTCCTCCCCCATCCCCTTGACTCTCCCCTCCCTGCCCTCGCTCCCTCGCTCGCCCTCAGCGCGGCCCCCGCCATGACGGAGGCGGGTGCCGGTGCCGTTGCCGCCGCTGCCGTCGCAGGGGGGGAGTCGGGTTCCCAGAAAGTAGCTTGATGAGTGTCCAAAGTAGCAGTGGAAGTTTGGAGGGGCCGCCATCTTGGTCCCAGCTCTCCACGTCTCCAACCCCGGGCTCGGCGGCGGCGGCCAGGTCCCTGCTGAATCACACGCCGCCATCCGGGAGGCCCAGGGAAGGTAAGCGCCGTCGCGCCCGCGCCCGCTCGCGGGCCTCGTCTCTCGCGCCGCGGCCCCCGCGCCCCCCCGGGTCTCCTCCGCCGACCCCGGGGTGGGGGATGGTGACGAGGAGGACGCGAGGCCGCCCGGCTCCGGGGAGGTAGTGCGTTGGCTGTGGGTGGTGGTTCGCGGGTGGCGGCGGAGACGGACGAGGGGGTGCACGCTGGAGGGGACGGGGCGAGGCGCGCAGACTCGCATGGGGTTCCTAAGAGCCCGTGCTGCTAGGGTGGGAAGCCTCCCCCCGGACGCCAGCCCCTTTCTGCTCCATTTGCTAGTACACTCAGTACTCTTAACCTCCTGGCCTCCGGTCTCTGGTGGGTTTTCCCTCCCGTTGAAGCATTCATCCTCGAGCCCCCTCCCCTTCCCTCGCGCACTCCTCCCATAGAGGCGGTCCCCGCTCTGCGAGCTTTGCAGCCCGGGACCTGGAGGATGCCCCTCGCTGGCGGGGTCCCTGCCCTTTGGGGGAGAGTCGCTTAAATTATCAAAGCCGACTTTGATCCCCTGCCTGGCCCCTTAGAGCAATTTAAACGGCAGACTGACTCGTGGGCAGGCTTTTGAAACCACCCTCTCCAGATGGTTGCAACTTTCTCTCCTTCGCCATCACCCACTGCGTGTTGGTGCGTTATCTCTCTTGTGCAAGTAGGCTACTGTTCCCTGACAGGGTCGTGGGTTTTGTGGGAAATATCGGCGTAAAGGTTACTGCAAACACGCACCAAATCGGTTACAATTGTTTTCTAAGTTTTCTGGTTTCTTGCATGCAAGTGTGCTGCCACCAGATGTAGCAGTTACACAGCTAGTAAAGACACAGGAGTGCTTTTGACCAAGATTTCAACTTGCTGTATTTAACTTTAAGTATACGACATAAAATGAAATTTGGAAGAAGAGGCATTTATGGGGGAGGAAGAAATGCGCATGGAATCACGTTTAACGCTTTTTTGTCTGGGAAAACGTTTAGCGGTATTCATCAGCAGTTGGTAAATGGGTTGTTCACTCCCAGTTGTGTCACACAAGGAGACTGTAACCACATTTTCAATAAATGTCTGGAAGTCCAATAGTCTTGTGAATCCTTAAAGGAAACCAGGAGCTTTGGTTTATGTAGGTATTGGTGGGGTTAATTTATTTTGAAAATATCTGTCAGTATTTACTACTCAGCCTTGACAATTGTTAATCAAGTGTTTTGTGCCCTGAATCTAGTGGTTCAGGCATAGCATTCTTTGTCATCTTGTTCCTGTGAGCATGTGTGAAAGTGACAATAGGCTCAAAGATTGGCATGAATTTGCTCCAGAAAATTCATGGAAAGGTTTGATTTATGGCATCCATTAAGCATGCTGAGTATATTGAGAGATATTTTCCCCTTTTCCATCTTACCCCCAACACTGAGTTCTGATTATTAGAAGATAAAAGTTTATTTATTAATTCAAATTTAGTGCATCTGGCGATTTTTCTTTTTGCACTTGAAAATTTGTAAATGAATGTTCCAAATTCTATTTTGTAAATAGAGCAGTTGGTGCTTTTAGTATGCTTTTATTTTTATCTGTAGTTTCATTAAGATACTTAATGATAGTGTTATCAGTAATAGTGTAATAAGTGATAGTAAATGATGGTCTTGGGAAAGACCGTCTTTTTAAAAGGCTATACCTTTTTATCATTCATTTATTTCTCAAGTATGTATTGAGCCATTTCACTGAGCCAAGACGTAGTGTTGAATTGTTCATCTGTAACATCAATTATCAGTAATTTAGGGGCCACAAAGTCTAGATTGTGAGTTTCTGAGGTTACTTTAACTCTAGTTAAAAAACTTCTATGTCATTCTGCAATTTTCCTGATGTTTGAAAATCCTGAGGGGTTAGAATAATTTAGCTTGAGCTTCCAAATAACTAGAATTGTTTGTAGCAGTTTGGATTACAGTAGGCTTTTATGTAAACTAAATTAGTGAATCTTTTGTTTATTAATAAAATAACAAGACGTGCTTTTGTGAACATTTATATTTCATCAAGTACTTCTGTGGCCACAGTGGTATATTTCTTTTTGACCAACCAGCATGTAAGTTAAAACTGTGTTAATTTTCTCTAGGGTTCTATGTATTTATTCTGAAGCTATTGTCTTTTGGGTATCATTAATGCTAATAGGAATTGCATATATGAAACCTTAGACATAATGATGGAGACATTTACTTTTGAGTGAGTTCCCAGTGTTCATTTTAACAAGTGTTTAACATCTTTTGTGGATATGCACGTTAGTATATTGTATAAGTTGATGTAAATTGAGGGAGTTTTGGACTTAGGGTGACTGTTAGTAAGAACCGTTAATATTAGTAGAACTTGAATATATGCATCTGGGGCACCTGGGTGGCTCAGTGGGTTAAGTGGCTGACTTCGGTTCACATCATGACCTCACGGTTTGTGGGTTCGAGCCCCACGTAAGGCTCTTGCTGTCAGCACAGAGCCTGCTTGGGATCCTCTGTCTCCCTCCCTCTCTGCCCCTCCCCTGTTCTTGCTCTCTCTCTTTCTCTGTCTCTAAAAAGTAAACATTTAAAAAAGAAAAGGATGTATGGATCAAGGTGAAAACAAACTTTGTTTCTGAAGAATTGAAGCAATTTCATGTAACATAACAGAAAAATTTAAACTCAAAAGATACGTGGATGTATGTGTACAAAGCTGTGAGGAACTCCTTCACGGAGTTCAAAAACATGGGCTGTTTTTGAAGATGTGTCAGAACTGTAAAAATTGATTATTTTGAAGTTTTGATATATTTGAAACCAAAAATTTAATAGTATACTGTGATTATTTTCAATGCTCTATATTTTGGCTCTCTTCTTTCCTTTCTCACTCTATTCTCATATTAATATAGTTTTGCTTGATTACAAATAAAATACACCTTTAAATATTGTAAGAATTAGGGATTTGTTGGAATTTAGTAATTTGTGTGATAGAGGATAGACCACTTCTATTCCCAAGAGTCTCAAGGCTTTTTCCTTGGGAAAGTCAGCAGTTGTCACTCTGGATTTCATGTTGGATCTTCTAAACCTGTGGTCTCTATTCCATTTTTTAAAAGTTTATTGATGTATTTTGAGACAGAGAGAATGAGCTGGGGAGGGGTGGGGGTAGGAGGACAGGGAATCTGAAGCAGGCTCTGTGCTGACAGCAAAGAGTCCGGTGCGGGGCTCGAACTAATGAACCGTGAGATCATGACCTGAGCCAAAGTCAGAGGCTTAATTGACTGAGCCACCCAGGTGCCCCAATCTTTATCCCATTTTATCTTCTAATAATCCTGTGGTTAAGGAAATGAGAAGAAATTAAGTGCATTTCCAAATAAAGGTTAGTTTTGCTTTACTGAGGCCTAGGAACCTAGTGTCATATTGGCTAGAAGAACAGATGGAGTTTTTCTTGCCTATCAGTATATGGGTACTTTTGAATAAGTTATTGCTAAGAATCAAATGATTATACAGAAGACTTGGATTTTCTTTCTGTTCCATCTTACTAGATATGAATAATTTGCTTTATTTTTATGTAAACAGTGAAAGTAGTTTGGTTAAAAAGATAATGCCACAGTGTAATTAAACTGTTGCTCATTTTATTTTCATATTTACAGACTGCATCCCTTAGATAGAAGAATTAAAGTATTTGACTCTGGATGATTAATACCTGTAGGGAGATGTTAAAAATAAAGGTGTACCAGATGGCCATTTAATTGCTTGTAGTCACTAGCTGGAGGACAGGGTTGTATGTTTAAGGGTTTTAGCTTAGGAATAGATATGTAGTAGGTGCCTTCTTTACAGAGGCACATTTATGAATTGGAGGAGAGAGAAAAGAGAGCATCCCAGGATAGTTAGAGGTCTGGGAATCTGCCCTTGGGAAATACTTTTTTTGGTTTCAGGAACCCTTTGCTGTCTTAAAAATTACTGAGAACTCTAAAGAGATTTTATTTGGGATATGCCTATCAATATTTACTGTTTTAGAAATAATTTCAAAAGTACTATCTTATGTAAAAATAGTAAACTGATTACTTGGTAACGTTTTTAAATGAAGAAAAAGTATTGTAAAACAAAAACTTGAGTGAGAGTGGTGGCATTGTTTCATAGTTTTACATCACTTTAATTTCTGGCTTATTAGGAGACAGCTGCATTTTGCTTCTGCTTTCAGTCTGTTATGATTTATTTTGATTGAGGTATTGTGAAGAAAATCCAGCTTCATATAGATAGGTAATTAGAAAAGATGATGTATTTTAATAGTCTTTTTAAAGAAATTGTGTCTATTCTTCTTTGATATTACACCAAAATTTGACAAGTGGCAGGTTTTTTTAAAACGTTACTTCAGTGTGGAAGTACACCGTATTTCCGAAATGTCTCCAGAACCCACAGGAAATCTGTGGACTATACATTTATAGCCCAAAGAAGAGACCACTGAAATGGTGGGAAGCATGATAGCTGTCTTGTATTTCAAAAATGTAAATAGCAGAGTGAGTAGATTCATTCTGCTATTCTAGAATGTAGACCAGCAGGTGAAAGTTAGGCATAGATTGAATTCAGTATAATTTTTTGGCAAGGATGTTAGTAAGAACTGTATAGCAGCTAGACTTGTCCAACAGTGGAAAAAACTGCTTTTGGAAGTATTTAGCAATAAGAATTTAAAGCAGTCTACAGGGACATTTTTGGGCGAGGCAGAGATAAATTCTGTTGATTCTTATTTTGAGTGCTATTGGATTAAGTGACTTCAGGTCCCATCCAATTTAAAAATATAAACATTCTGTGATTCTTTGAAAATCACTTAATTCTATAGTTAAACTGTACTTATATGTGTGTGAATGATTTGAATATTCTCTTCAGTCACTGGTATGAAACTCTTGTTGACTTTATTTTGTGTTTTTATTGTGCTTTTCCTCTGAGTATTTTCTTGTATTTTCAGGAATCAACGCTATTAGTCTTCCTGAAATCTTGCTAAATTCCCTGTGAAATATAATAAGCTTTGAGGGCATTTTAGGGAATCAGATGCTGCTTATGATACAGTTTAGTAGAGTTTGTAATATATTCAGGCACAGAATTTTAGAATACTGTGGGGGCTGATTTTCAATTTTGAAAGAGAAACTCTCACCGGTCTTTATAGTCTCATTTGTAATTGTTTATGTGATTTCAGAAGGAATATGCTTAATCTGTTCTAATGGTTTTAAAGCTAGAGAGTCTGAAAAGAAGATACATGAAAGAAAAGTGTTGAAATTGATTACTCTTGAATTTAAAAATGCCTATTAAATATAACCAGGACATAAAGTAAAATGAAGGATTTTAATTCTCCTCGTATTCAGAGAACTATGCATATAATACTTACCATTACCTGTAACAATTCATATTTTAATTTTATAAGGAACATAATCTCTTTTATGAGTTGGATTGAAAAGTTAGATTTTAGGGAACTTAAGCATAAATTCCCATAACTTCATTGAAGTTCAACTTAAGTGTAGTGACACACAGCTCGAGACTTCATGAACTTGCTGCAGTTGGATTTAGAGCTGTTTTTATAGAAGAGCCATAGGAATAAATCATTTAGTTTCATGAAACGCTTCATGCTTGTTAATCATTTCCAAAAATCTAAGAAAAATTTAGAAGAATAGTGTTATGAAGTAAGAGAAGCAGTATGGTACAGATGAGAAAGTACATTGATCGTAATTGAAATCCAAGTGTAGTCCCTGCTTTGCCATTAACTAGCCGTGTAACCTTGGGCAAGTTGCTTATCTCTCTGCTTCAGTTTCATAAAATGAGAATTGTAGAGCTGAAAGGGACCTTGGAAGCAATTGAGTCCAAACCTCTCATTTTACAGATGAGGAAACTTAGATAATTTACCCAGGCTTTTATTGTGAGAGACCTGGGACCAAAATTCACTCTTCTGACTTTCAACTTAGTGCTTTTTCCATTATACTTTGTGGCTTCTTTTCATCTGTAAAATGAGGGGGTTTGGATTCGAGGCTGTCAGAGGTCTCGACCAGCTCAAAAATATTATTCTTTTGACATTTGTCCTAATATAACTTATTGGAGGAAAGTTTGGTAGCTTTTATTTATTGGTGAAAGAGATGTTTCTTGAAGAAGCAGTGTGACTTTTTCAAGGTTATGTTTGGGTTTGTTAAGGGAAGATATCACCTTCATTATTATGGAAAAAATTTTCAAGTTTATGAGCTTGGTAAGTAGTGTGCTGAGTGATCTTGTTTTTAATGATCTACTTTCTGAAACACTGTTATGAATATATTAAAAACAATGTTAGCTACATAAATAACAGTGTGGTACTCTGAAGTGAAGTAGCTAGGTTCTGGAGTGTTTCCCCCCTGAGTTAGGATTGTCATTATTTAATAGCACGTCCGTTGTGCTGTCTTTTATCAAAGTTTTATTTGTGTTGCCTGCTAGATGGAGAAGTCTTGAATTCAGAGATTGTGTTTTGTTCATTTCTGTATTCTTAGTGCATACCAGGATGTCTTCTGTATTGGCACCCAACACAAAGTTTTGCTGAAAGACTGTTACGTCTTCTTAAAAATTGAGTGATTATGTATCTTAAGGTGCACATATTTTCAGACCCAGGAAGATGCTTATGTTAGTAATTCTTAGGTTATATTTTAGAGTGATATTATGGATAGCACCAACAATAATAGCCACAATTTATTGTTTGCATATATTCATTTAGTTCTCGTAACTTTGTGAGGTGTACGCAACTTTCATTCTCATTTTACAGATGAGGAAACTGAAGCACAAGAGAAGTGAAGAAACTTGTGTGATGCAGCAGTGAATGCTAGGGCTGGAATTTGAGCAAAGTCTGCATTTTAATGTAGTGTCTACATTTTAGGTAACATATCACGAGGATATGTTACCTAAGATACAGAAATTTCGTTTTGGTTACTTTCTTAGTTATTTTTCCTTAACAGATTTTAATTTACTAATCTTTTAGGCCCATTCAGTTTACCTATAAACTTGTGTTAGTTTTTTTTTTTTTTTTTTGCATGAGTTTTTTTTTTTAATGTTTTATTTATTTTTGAAGAAAAGAGAGAGAGAGAGAGAGTGTGTGTGTGTGTGTGTGTGTGTGGGAGAGAGAGAGAAAGAGAGAGAGAGAGAGAGAGAGAGAGAGAGAGAGAGAGAGAGAATCTGAAGTAGGCTCCAGGCTCTGAGCTGTCAGCACAGAGCCCGAAGTGGGGCTCAGACTCACAAACCGCGCGAGATCATGACCTGAGCCGAAGTTGGACGCTCAACCATCTGAGCCACCCAGTGCCCCTTTGCATGAGTTTTTATACATGTATGAAGATAAGATTAAAAAACGACACATATAATAAATCCCAAACCAAACAACCCAATTTAGAAAGTTATGCCAGCTGTGCAAATCTTACATTTCGTTTTTTCAGATATGTTTAGTTCTTTCATGGGAAATGTTAGAGGTACACTAGTGAAAAACCTTATTTTTATGTTTAATAATCTAAATTGGAATGCCATTTATCTTCCCATTTGGCCTCATAAGCCCACCACAGCCGTAGCAAATAAACATTAGGGTTGGAACAAAGAATTTCCTACTGAGTACAAGAGGCTTTATAACCTGGTACATAAGGTTCTGAACAAAGTTGAGGTGCTTTGAGGCTTGAAGCAAGAGGCTTGAAGCTATGGCTTGTCTATAAGAAGTATTTTTTAAAGTGTTTAGTTTTAACTACTTTATTGCTTACAAAACAAATCTCTTGATAATATGTATTATTTAGTAAATCTAACGAGAGACAGAGAATTGGACTAGGTTAATAGGAATTCAAAGCATGATGAGGAAAGACAGAGCTGATCCAGTGGGTAGGTTATGAAGCTTAAATCTTTTTTTTTTTTTTAACTTTTAAAGTTTCTTTTTTGGGGGGAGAGGGGAGGGACAGAGAAAGAGGGAGAAAGAGTATCCCATAGAGGCTCCATGCCCTCAGCGTAGAGCCTGATAACAGGGCTTGAGCTCACAAACTGGGTGATCATGACATGAGCCGAAATCGAGTTGGATGCTTAACCACTGAGCTACCCAGGCGCCCTGAAACTTAAATCTTCTCTTGTGGCTTCATTATTAGTTTTGAAATGTTGGGACTGCAGAAGACAAGTTATACCCATATTTAAGCAAAAATGTGTATATTCTACAAAGATGCATTACAAAGCCAAATATGAGTGACTTCTGGGATAACATTTGTTCTTCTTCACTGGTCACACTCCTAACTTTGTGCCTTCCTTGGAAACTGATTCAGCTGGAGGTAATGACAAACTTTTTCTAGATTTAAATTCTTAAGCTTTATTGTTAATAGTATCGCTAGTTTTGTTAAATGTGATACATTGTGTGATTTTATGATTGACACTTGACACTGTGTATGTGCTTCCCATCTGATGATAAAATATTGTGACACTCGTGAAGGTCATAGGGATTTGTATGAGGCCAGTCAGATTCCTCCTGTCTCTCATAAGATCTGAGGCATGTTCCACTTTTTTTTCCTCTTTGGATATATATTGTTTGCCTCTTTAAAAATACAGTTTTTCCTTTTTTCTGTGCACACGTTTTTAAAAATATCATCATAATTACATGATTTAGTCAACTTAGTATGTTACTTGTTTTACTTATGTATCTTACTTACTTATTTTTTAATGTTTATTTTTTGAGAGAGACACACAGAGTGCGAGCAGAGGAGGGGCAGAGACAGAGGGAGACACAGAATCTGAAGCAGGCTCCAGGCTCTGAGCTCTCAGCTCTCAGCACAGAGCCCCATGCAGGGCTTGAATGCACTAACCATGAGATCATGACCTGAGCGGAAGTCAGATGCTTAACCGACTGAGCCACCCAGGTGCCCCTCATGTATTTAAAATATTCATATACTTATTAATGGTAGGCCCTATTCTAGGTACTTTGTAAATAGTAACTCATTTACTTGTAACAATCATACGAAGTAAGTTCTGTTATATCCCTGTTTTACAGATGAGAAAATTGAGGTCCAGAGAGGTTAAGTAACTTACTGAAGAACGCATAGAGAACATGTAGCAGAGCCAGGACTCAGACTAGGCTCCTGAGTGCATGCTCTTACAGTTACCCTATTTTGTCAACAGTATTCCATTGGATGAATGGACTATAATTTACTAACTTAAGCATTCTTCTTTAGGTAGTGTTTTAGTCATGGTTCTGTTGCTTACCTGTGATAAAAACTTAACATATGCCTTGGTAAATTAAACAAAAGAAATGTATTGGTTTATGTAAGTGGGAATTGTATGTGTGGAAGAGGCTGGAATGGCTTTGGAAATAGCTTAGATTCAAGATTTCACATAATGGCATTGAGTCTCTGTTTCCATTTCTGGATTCTTGTAGCCTCTTTTTGGAACTTCCAGACACATACCTTTTAGTGTAGCAACGACAATTGAAAGATAGCTTCCCTTTCCTGATGTCCACATGTCAGTCAGTTTTGGGTTGCTGCTTTTTTTTTTTTTTTTTTTAAATTTTAGAGAGGGAGAGTGCGAGAGTGGGGGT